>NC_086449.1:353292038-353534538 GCF_028390025.1 Pseudophryne corroboree
GCTACAGCAGAGACTGAGATCAGCAGTGTGATGTAAACTGCCATTAGGTGTGTCTGCATAGTAAGAGATTTACTGCTTCTCAGTATAGAACAGTATAATGTGCAGAAAGGAAGCATTCTTACTAAATGTTGTCTTAACTGAACATAAAAAATAAAAAAAGACAAGGGAGTGAGTCATAAATACACAGGGGTGCTATAGGGCGGGGTGTCAAAACTGACGGTTTTATGGTATTTCTTTTGCAGATTTACAAAAGGCAACACAACAGAAAAAAAAATACATAATATTGCTGTGTCAATTAAATTAAACTTTATTTATGCACCCAATTATAGCAATAAAATAATAATGACCTAGAAAAGTATTATTAATGTTATTTTCTTTCTTCATCAATACATAATGATTACTTTCATTAAAAGCACATTGGGAGTCCTTAGCTTCTGCCTGGCCACATAGATGCGTTGGTTTTGGAGTGAGTGTTGTCGCGGTTTGTGTCCAGCTGCCAGCGGTTTGTCACATTGCCAGCAAGTGTAATAGCACCATAAAAAAGATAGGAATTTAATTACCTACCGGTAAATCCTTTTCTCGTAGTCCGTAGGGGATACTGGGAATCCATTTAGTACCATGGGTATAGACGGGCCCACTGGTAGCCTTGGGTACTTTAAGAATTTGATAGTGTGCGCTGGCTCCTCCCTCTATGCCCCTCCTACCAGACTCAGTCTAGGAAACTGTGCCCGAGGTGACGGACATACTTTGAGAGAAGGTTATAGAAAAAAGGAAAGTGGTGAGATTACGAACCAGCACACACAAACAAAAGGAATGCCATGCTAACCAAACTTGAAGCATGAACAGCAACCACTGAACCAAACAACATTACTTAACAAAGTAACAGTGCAGGCAGAATGAAGCACAGGGCAGGTGCCCAGTATCCCCTATGGACTACGAGAAAAAGATTTACCGGTAGGTAATTAAAATCCTATTTTCTCTTGCGTCCTAGGGGATACTGGGAATCCATTTAGTACCATGGGGAAGTACCAAAGCTCCCAAACCGGGTGGGAGAGTGCTGAGTTTCCTGCAGAACTGCGAAACTGAAGGTCCTCAGAGGCCAAAGTATCAAACTTATAAAACTTTGCAAACATGTTCAAACCTGACCAAGTAGCTGCTTGGCAGAGCTGTAAAGCCGAGACACCCCCGAGCCGCTGCCCAAGAAGAACCCACCGATCTAGTAGAGTGGGCCTGTACAGATTTTGGAACCGGAAATCCTGCCGTGGAATAAGCATGCAGGATAGTGAGACTGATCCAGCGTGCAATAGACGGCTTTGAAGCAGGACACCCAATGTTATTGGGATCATAAAGAACAAACAGCGAGTCCGATTTCCTGTGATGAGCTGTCCTTTACGTACACCTTCAAAGCCCTCACAACATCCAAAGACTTAGAAGTAGCAGAGGTGTCCGTAACAACTGGAACCACAATAGGTTGGTTGATGTGAAATGCGGACACCACCTTAGGAAGAAATTGCTGACGAGTCCTGAGTTCAGCTCTATCCTCATGGAAAATTTAGTAGGGGCTCTTGTACGACAATGCCCCCAGCTCCGACACATGTCTTGCTGAAGCCAAAGCCAGCATTGTGACGGTCTTCCACGTAAGGTACTTGACAACCACCTCCTGTAACGATTCAAACCAGTCCGATTTAAGGAAGTGCAGAAACAAATTGAGATCCCAAGGTGCCGTGGGAGGCACAAAGGGAGGTTGGATGTGCAAAACACCCTTCAAGAACATCTGGACCTCAGGGAGAGAAGCCAATTGTTTCTGAAAATAAGTAGACAAGGCTGAAATCTGGACTTTAATGGAGATAGACGTAGGCCCACATCCACTCCCGACTGCAGAAAAAGCAGGAGACATCCCAGATGAAACTCCACCGCAGAATATTGTCTGCTTTCACACCAAGAGACATACTTCTTCCATATACGGTGGTAATGTTTAGACCTTACCCCTTTCCTGGTTTGGATCATGGCCGGGATGACCTTGTTAGGAATCCCTCTCCTGGCTAGAATCAGCCGTTCAACTTCCATGCCGTTAAACGTAGCCGCGGTAAGTCCTGATAGATGAAGGGGCCCTGTTGCAGAAGATCCTTGTGAAGAGGTAGAGGCCAAGGATCTTCGATCAGAATGTCGAGAAGATCCGCGTACCAGGCCCTTCGCGGCCAGTCCAGAGCAATGAGGATTGCTTGAACCTTTTCCCTTTTTATTCTTTTTAGAATTCTTGAGATCAGACTGAGTGGAGGAAACACGTACACCAGCTTGTAGACCCACGGAGTTGTGAGAGCATCTACCACAACTGCTTGTGGATCTCTCGACCTGAAACAATACCGCTTGAGCTTCTTGTTGAGTCGAGATGCCATCATGTCGATCTGTTGATATCCCCACCGACGTGTCAACCACTGGAACACCTCCAGGTGAAGGCCCCACTCCCCCGGGTGCAGGTTATGTCTGCAGAGTAAGTCTTCCTAGTTGTCTACTCCCAGAACGAAGACTGCCGACAACGCCACAACGTGTTTTTCCGCCCAGAGGAGAATTCTTAACTTCTCTGACATTGCTGCTCTGCTTTTCATTCTGCCCTGTTAGTTTATGTACGTTACCGCCGTTATATTGTCCGACTGGACTTGAATGGCCTGATTCCGAAGTAGAGATGATGCCTGTAGAAGGGCGTTGTAGATAGCCAGGATGTTTATTGGAAAGATGACTTCCCAATTTGACCATCTTCCTTGAAAGTGCACCCCCTGGATGACTGCTCCCCAACCTCTGAGGCTTGCATCTGTGGTTAGGAGAATCCAATTCTGAATCCCGAACCTGCAACCCTCGATGAGGTGAGAAGTCTGTAGCCACCACAGAAGGGAGATCCTGGCTCTTTGCGACAGACGGATCCTCTGGCGCATGTGAAGATGTGATCCGGCCCATTTGTCCAATAGATCTAGCTGGAAGGGCCTCACATGAAACCTTCCGTATTGAAGCGCCTTGTAAGAGGCCACCATTTTCCCCAGAAGGTGAATGCACAGATGCACCGAGATTCTCCAAGGGAAGGAACACTCTCTGAGACTCTGTGTCCAGTATCATTCCCAGGAAAAGAAGCCTCTGCGTCGGTTCCAGGTGAGATTTTGGTAAGTTCAGAATCCACCCGTGATCTAGGCGTAGTCTGGTTGAGAGGCCAGTGCTGTCCAACAACCACTCCCTGGTCGGTGCCTTTATCAGAAGATCGTCCAGGTACGGAATTATGTTCACTCCCTGTTTGCGGAGTAGAAACATCATCTCTGCCATCACTTTGGTGAACATTCTCAGTGCCGTGGAGAGACAAACTGGCAGGGCCTGGAACTGGTAGTGACAGTCCTGCAGTGCAAACCGTAGACGAGCCTGATGAAGCGGCCAGATCGGAATGTGAAGGTACACATCCCTGATATCCAGAGACACTAGGAATTCCCGCTCCTCCAGACCTGAGATCACTGCTCTCAGTGACTCCATATTGAATTTGAACACTCGTAAGTACGGGTTTAACGACGAGGTTCAAAATCGGTCTTATCGAACCGTAATTTGAACACTCGTAAGTACGGGTTTAACGACGAGGTTCAAAATCGGTCTTATCGAACCGTCCGGTTTTGGTACTACAAACAAGTTGGAATAATGGGGGTCATTCCGAGTGGATCGCTAGCTGCCGTTGTTCGCTGCGTAGCGATCAGTGAAAAAAATGGCTAATCTGCGCATGCACCGCAATGCGCACGCGCGTCGTACGGGTACGAAGTTTATTGTGGTTTTGCACTGGTTCTAGCGACGATTCCAATCGCACAGCCGAACGCAAGGAGATTGACAGAAAAGGGGCATTTATGGGTGTCAAGTGACCGTTTTCTGGGAGTGTTTGGAAAAACGCAGGCGTGGCCGGGCGTTTGCTGGGCGGGTATCTGTCGTCATTACCATGTCACTCGTCGCAGCAGTCATCGCACAGGATAAGTAACTACAGGGCTGGTCTTGTTTTGCACAAAATGTGTTTGCAGGCGCTCTGCTGCACAGGCGTTCGCACGCCTGCAAAGCGAAAATACACTCCCCGTGGGCGGTGACTATGCGTTTGCACGGCTGCTAAAACCTTTACCGCTGAGGTAATCTGGAGTCTCTCCGGAGGAGCTGCGCATCCCTGTCAGTCAGCGTCTGTGTCAGCTGCAGAGGGAAAATGGAGCTGGTGAGCTGCTGGATCCGCTCATAGTGAAGCCCCACCCCTTGAATGAGGCGCAGTCTTCCCGCTCTTTTTAAATACTGGCTGAGGTAATTTTGTGCCTAAAATGGAGTCAGCCCCCTTTTAAGTCTGTAATGCCAGTCTGGATACTGTGTACACATACAGGGGGTAATTCAGACCTGATCGTAGCAGCAAATTTGGTAGCAGTTGGGCAAAACCATGTGCACTGCAGGTGTGGCAGATATAACATGTGCAGAGAGAGTTAGATTTGGGTGAGTTATTTTGTTCTGTGCTTTATTTTTACACTGCAATTTAGATTTCAGTTTGAACACACCCCACCCAAATCTAACTCTCTCTGCACATGTTATGTCTGCCAACAATACCCCCCCCCACCCCCCAGTGCACATGGTTTTGCCCAACTGCCAACAAATTTGCTGCCATGATCAGGTCTGAATTACCCTCATAGTGTACTGATACTCAGTTCGCCCCCTCAGAAGCTGTATGTCTGCACTGTGTACTGAGTCTGGAGACCCTGCCGCCCAATGTAGAAGCCGTGTGTCTCCGTACCCTCATGTCGCCATAATGATAATCACCACTCTTCTTTCTTCTGGCTCTGTTAGGGATGGCGGAGTGCTGCGGGAATGTACGCTCGCCTTGGTGGGGCTTGCGAATAGTTCCCTCAGGAGCTAGTGTCTTGTCAGTGGGAAACAGGACCATTAACCCTTCAAGAGGTTGGGCCGTTTCCACCCCATTCCCCCCCCCCCCCCCCCAAGTCCCACGAAGCAGACAGGCTGGTGCCATCCAGCCATGCCTGAAAATAACAAACATATAAAATAAATGCAGAAACCTATTCAGGAGCTTCCAGAGACGTGACCGGCTCCTCCGGGCACATTTTCAAAACTGAGTCTGGAAAGAGGAGAATAGAGGAAGGAGCCAGCGCACACTATCAAATTCTTAAAATGCCCATGGCTCCTAGTGGACCTGTCTATACCATGGTACTAAATGGATTCCCAGTATCCCTTAGAAAGTAAGAGAAACGTTGATTATTAAATCTGGCGTTTTGGAGGTGAAAGAATCTGTAGATGTCAGGTGGAAAACAGCAACAAACAATATTAAAACAATTACAGTAAGTCTTGAGTATGTTTTTGAAAGAGTCTAGAGTGGAGGCTTCTGGAACTGTGCAGGACAGAGCGTTCCATAGAGACGGAGCCACAAATCTGAAAGCTCAAACCCCAGATGAATTCAGGGAGATTCATGGGGGCAGATTTATCAAAACTTGGGGATTGATAAAATACCAACCGATCAGCTTCTAACTTCTCTCTCTCCAAGCTTTGACAAAAATCTTCATCTGCAGATTGCAGAGTGGAAGTAAAGAATCAGAAGCTGCTTCAGGTTCCTTGCGTCCTGGTCATGAAAGTCAGTATGCCAATCTTGAAACAGATTCGCCATTTTGCAGGCAGTCAGTGAAGGTAGTAGAGAATGGGTGTTATGTGGCTGGAGCAGGGCTGGTTGGTTAATAGTCTGTCAGCTGCATGATGTACCATCTGCAAGCGGCGTAATTCTTTTGCTGGGAGACCAGGGCAGAGGACATTGCAGTAGTCCGGGCATGATGATACAAATGTATGTATGACTTTAGGCCGATATTTTAAGGGAATTAAGTGTTTGATTGTGGTTATGTTCCTCAGATGAAAGAATGAGGACTGGCTGACACCTGATGTTTAAGTGTCAATACAACAATATTCCACACATGTTCGGTGTGTTGTAATTTTGAACCCCCCAGCGTAAGTCCTGTCAGTTAGATATGCTGCAGTCTTGTTTTTTGACCTATCATAAGGACCTCTGTTTTATTGTTTTATCAGGATTTAGTCTCATCCAGATGGCAATTTTGTCATTGTTTAATATCTCTGAAGAATATGCAATATCAATCAGTGTTTAGTAGAAACTCCTATAACTCGTAGCATAACTGTAAGCTAGATGTTACTATTTGCAAAATGAAAACACATATAGTGCTCGAAGTGTGCCAGTACACAATGGTATGACATACCGGCACTATGTTTGACAGTGCAAATTTAGAAGTGGAGTGCACAGCAATCTATATTGTAGGGCCAATACCCACGACTTGCAGTTACCAGGTCTACTGTGTATGTAGATTGTTGTGTAGTCTAGATAGCGGATAGATCACATGATCAAACATGTGACTACTCTCAAAGTGTTCCCGTGTCCAGCAGCTGCAGCGCATGTTAAGTGAGAAGCTGGGGGCAATTGGGGCTCAAACAAGGCCATGGAGATGCTGGGGGTCGGAGAGTTCAGTGAGACTGCTAAGGACCTTCAGTGAGACAGTGAAAAAGGGGTCAGGGTGCAGGTCTGAGAGAAGCAAGCAAGGAGTGAGAGGTGCAGGTAATGAGAGATTGAAGCAGGGAGTGAGAGGTGCAGGAGAGAGAGAGAGGGAAGTGGGCTGAGAGGTGCAGGGGTGAAAGAATGAATTTTGGTGAGAGGCCCAGGGGCTAAAAGGGTAGCAGGGAATGCAAGTTTCTGCACCTGTTCCTACTATTTATGCATGTAGAATTGCACAATATCACTCCTCTAGTCCTGCAAGCCAAGCTGGATAGCATTCTCTGCATCTGTTCTTCTGCTGCATGGACAATTGAATATCTCTAAGGGATTAACGTCTTTGGTTCGGGATCATGACAGGTGGCATTGTCTCCAGCTTGCCTATCTGGGAAGGGCCAGTTTGATTAAAATGGTCTCTTTTCCCAAATTGATGTACCTACTACATTCTCTCTGTTACTTTAGCAGATACAAAAAACTCAACTAGACCTTCAATAATTTTATTTGGAATAATAAATTGCCTAAAATTTGCCTGATTTGTCTACAACAAACAAAAACACATTGGGAAATCAATTTTCCTAATATTGCCCATTATGATCATCTGGCCTAGCTCCGTCACCTTTGCGATTGGCTGCAGGCCTCTAGATAAGATTGTGCATACCTCCCATCATGACCCTTTCCAGGAGGGACAAAATGCTCTCTACCTGGACTTCCCTCTTAATATATGATTAGTGCCACCCGTGTTGAACTTTTAAATTTATAAGAAAGATGTTTCAACACAGGTGATTGCAATCATAAATTAAGAGGGAAGTCCAGGTAGAGAGCATTATATTCACAATTTGCAGGTGTGTGCACCCTCCGGGATAGTACGGGGTCTAGAGTTTATTTCTTACCGGTCTTTCTTTCTGAATTGACCAGTTTCAAAGGGCTCAGTTCTTCCGAAGAATTTTCACCAAAATCCCTGTTCCAATTCTTTCCCTCCAAAAGAACAGAGATGGAGGGATATATATAGTGAAGTACAGTTTTATTTCATACAAAAAAAACAACAACTTTGATTCCACTCTAAAAAATCGACCAAATTATTGGGGCAAGTGTGCGTACCAAAACTCGTAGGGTGACTATAGATGTCTACCCATAAGCGCATATGTGATGTTAGTACCGGTACCTCCCGGGATATCAGAACCGTCTCACCACTGGCTCGACAGATCCTAGTCACTGCAGATTCCTTGGTCTGCTACAGTCTGTCCCAGAGTTACCAACGCGTTTCTGCTTGTGATGAGCCTTTATCAAGGTGTGTGGTGGATTACATTACTGGGGTATTTAAACCCCATGGTCTGTTGTGATTGGCTCAGACTGTTCAAATTAGGAATAAACCAAGTAACCATTCTAAATACATCCATGATAATCCTATAGGTCCATAGAAGATTCACAGTGCCACTTTAAATGGATTTAAATAATAAAAACCTTTGTTCATACCCTTTAAAACAAGCAAAATCATAAAAAACGTCAGTGCATTCCAGCTCCCTGGGACGCACACATAATTTCCACTTCCGCCCGCCACTGACTTTTATTGGTGGCGGAAGATGTCTCACAGTGCTACAGTGCAGAGACCGCTGAATAATACAAGCAGTAGTTCGTTCCAGCTCCCTGGAACGCACATATCATTTCCGCTTCCGCCCGCCGTCAGCTCCTATTGGCGGCGGACGATGCCTCACGGTGCGGAAGTGACAAATACTTCCGGTGACCGCTGACAGTGTTCGTGGAACGCATCGGTTTATTTGCGTTCCATGGGTATCAGCGGGGTGACACTGTGGATCCATGCAAAGTTTAAATATTAAAACATGATACTGGTATGACAATGTACAAATAAAATCACCTTATAAAACAACATTATTAAAATCACAGTACATAATAATCTGATAAAATTAATAATCTGATTAAGATTCAATAATCTGAGAAGATGACTGTGGAACGCATTCATTTGTTTGCGCTCCTTTGATGAGAGGGGGCGGTTCCTTCATGTACTTAGGGTCAGTTTTCCTCCTCATGGGAACAGAAACATATTTATCATAAAATTCTATATTAAAATTGCTAATACAGAAAAGAAGTGGAATTCTTTGTAAACAAAATACTCTTTATAAAAGGAATATTCCACCCCTCTTTAAAAAAGATGTTAGTGAATAGGCAGTATGGGAACCAAAGCAGGTTATAATCTAATGCAGAGTTAAAGGAACCATTTTAATTCAAAGTCCAATATTTAACCCTTTAGGAGATAGTGTCCCCATATCGTAAATCCATTTCATTTCAGTCTGTGCGAGGATTTCTATTTCGCCAATGATTTTGGACTGCCTTAATGCGTATCACTTTATTCAAAGCATTACAATTGTTATTATGAATACCCTTGAAATGATTTGAAACAGAATGATTTTCAAAACCCTTTCTAATATTCCGGATATGTTCTGCCAGCGTTCTTTAAGGGGTCTTGAAGTACAACCAATATATTGCAATTTACAACTACATTCTATTAGATAGATGCAGCTTTTGGCATTACAAGTGATAAAATCAGTTATACTGTATAAATTCCCTGTGGTGGTGGTGGTGGTGGTGGATTTGAATTCCTCAATTTCACTGGTTTGAGTTGTGTGGCTTCTACATATTTGACATAGGCCACACCTATGAAACCCTTTAGTTTTTATTCACCCAGATTTTTTAGGGGCAATAGCACTTTTTACCAACTTTTGTTTCAAGTTAGGGGCTTTCCTATATACAAATTTTGGATTCTGTGGTATAATCTTCTCCAAAATCGGATCTCTAGTTAACAAATGCCAATGTTTTTTAACAATCTGTTCCACTTCCTTATATTGGCCATTATAAGATGTTATAAAGGGTAAACCATAGGACTCATCCTTTTTTCTAATTTTTGGTTTCAAGAGATCCTTTCTATTCACATCCTGCAATTCATTAATGTATTCATCCACCTTTTTCCCATCATAACCTTTAGATACAAATTTTTTCTTCATGTCTTCTGACTGATTTTTAAAAACATCAATATCAGTGCAATTTCACCTCATTCTCTTAATCTGGCCTTTGGGTACATTTTTTATCCAATTCGGATGATGGTTACTTTTAACTGAGATATACGAATTACTATTGGTGGGTTTAAAAAATTATTTTGTCTTTCAAACATTATTTTCTATATAAATTGTAAGATCTAGAAAATCGATTTCTGTTTAACTGATATTTGAAAACCAACGATATATTTTGATTGAGTACTCCAGAATGATTTAAGATTTTCCTCATCCCCTTCCCAAATAAAAATGATATCATCTATAAAACGATACCATAGTTTAATATTTACTAAAAAGGGGTTATTCTCTGTCCAAATATATTCGTCTTCCCAAAGGCTCATAAAAACATTGGCATATGCCGCGGGAAATCGTGTGCCCATAGCTGTCCCCACTTTTTGTAAATAAAATTTACCGTTGTACCAAAAAAAGTTATTGTTTAAAATAAACCTAATACTCTCTAGGATAAATGGATTTTTTTAGACTTCAAAATTGCTTTTTCATAGATGGTAATCCACAGCGTTTATTCCTTTTTCATGGTCAATTATGGTGTATAAACTGCTAACATCGGCAGTTCCCATGATAAAATTCTGTTTCCATTCAAAATTCTCGATTTTCTGTAATATATCCATGGTATCTTTGATATAAGGTTTTACTTTGAGGACTTCTGGTTGAAGATGATGGTCTATGAAGTGTGAGAGATTGGATGTTACAGAGTTGGTTCCCGCTACTATTGGTCTCCCTGGGGGATTATTCAAATGCTTATGTATTTTCGGCAGTACATAAAAAACAGGGAGACTAGGATTTTTTATATGAATGTATTGTTCTTCCTTTTCTTGTATGATCCCTTCATTTTTATATTTGGTTAATAAGGCTTTCAATTCACATTCAATTCTTTCATTTGGATTTCCTCTCAAAATCATGTAAGTGTATTTGCCATCCAGTTGTCTTTTAATTTCATCCTCGTATTTCTGGGTATCCAAGATTACTACCCCAGCTCCCTTATCCAAAGGTCTAATGACGATTTCCTTATTTTCCCTTAACGCTTTAATGGCTTCTCTCTCTTTTCTAGTTATGTTATGATCCTTCTTCCAATGAGGTTGCAGTTCTTCCAAATCAGATGTTACTGCCTTGTTAAAACTTTCCACAAAACATCCCCTGGTAAAGGTGGGGTTAAATTTGGATTTGGGTTTGAAAGGGTTTCTATCTGTGGTAGTTTCTCCTGGTTGACTTAAAAAAATATTTTTTAATGGACACTTACAAATTTTTGAATGTCCAAGTAGGTCTTTAACTTATTTAGTTTATTATCATCAGTAAACTTAAGTCCCTTCTCCAGAACTTTAGTTTCATCCATTGTTAATTTATGATGCCTTAGATTGAAGATTTTCATTTTCCCAAGTTGGGGATCCTTTATTTCCCCATCTTTTTTTATTGTTATTGTTATTTCCTTTGCCCCTTTTACCCCTTTTCTTTCTATCTCATCTAAAAACTAAAATCTTCTGTGTCTCCTCCTGCTCGTCCATAAAAAATCTTCATCATTAAACACTCTGAACCTGTTCCCCATATCTCTCATCTGTGGCTCCTTCTCTCCTTGATTCATATGCCATTCATCTTTCACAAAATAACCATTTTTGTAATGCGGTACATCTCTTCTCTGCCGGTCTTCATATTGTCTCCAATTTTAGTAATTTCTCCTGATAGGTTGTCATACCAGTATCTTGTTTTAATATTTAAACTTTTCATGGATCCACAGTGTCACCCCGCTGATACCCGTGGAATGCAAATAAACCGATGCATTCCACGAGCACTGTCAGCAGAAGTATTCGTCACTTCCGCACCGCGAGGCATCGTCTGCCGCCAATAGGATCCGACAGCGGGCGGAAGCGGAAATGATATGTGCGTTCCAGGGAGCTGGAATGAACTACTGCTTGTATTATTCAGCGGTCTCTGCACTGTAGCACTGCGAGACAGCTTCCGCCACCAATAAAAGTCGGTGGCAGGCGGAAGCGGAAATGAGGTGTGCGTTCCAGGGAGCTGGTACGCACTGATGTTTTTTATGATTTTGCTTGTTTTAAAGGCTTTGAACTGAGGTTTTTATTATTTAAATCCATTTATAATGGCACTGTGAATCTTCTATGGTCCTATAGGATTATCATGGATGTATTTAGAATGGTTACTGGGTTTATTCCTAATCTGAACAGTCTGAGCCAATCACAACAGACCATGGGGTTTAAGTACCCCAGTAATGTAATCCACCACACACCTTGATAAAGGCTCATCACGAGCAGAAACGCATTGGTGACTCTGGGACAGACTGTAACAGACCAAGGAATCTGGATTGACTAGGGTCTGTCGAGCCAGTGGTGAGACGGTTCTGTTATCCCGGGAGGTACCGGTACTAACATCACATATGCGCTTATGGGTAGACATCTATAGTCAACCCACAAGTTTTGGTACGCACACTTGCCCCAATAATTTGGTGGATTTTTTTAGAGTGGAATCAAAGTTGTTATTTTTTGTATGAAATAAAACTGTACTTCACCTATATATCCCTCCATCTTTGTTCTTTTGGAGGGAAAGAATTGGAACAGGGATTTTGGTGAAAATTCTTCGGAAAAACTGAGCCCTTTGAAACTGGTCAATTCAGGAAGAAAGACCCGTAAGAAATAAACTCTACACACCGTACTATCCCAGAGGGTGCGCACACCTGCAAATTGTGACTATATTGTGGATTTATCGGGAGTGGTGGTGACCACTTTAGCAGATGCTGCAGCACTATTGTTTTGGAGTGCTGGTTTGATAATTCCTTTTGTATTGCAGGTAGAGAGCATGTTGTCCCTCCTGGAATGAGTCATGTTTGGAGGTATGGATTGTGTATATTACAGCTAAGCCAATGGTGTAATTTATATTAGATTTAAACGAATAGTTTAATAGTTCCTGGATACTGTTTGTAGCTCCCCCTAATTGAGAGACAACTATTTTATAAAGTTTTCTTGCAGTGGAACAAAGACAACGTAAACAACCTTACAATACACATAGAAAAATAAAATCTATAATGTGTCTTGTCACATGTAAGAATAGCAGCAGCCTCTATACTGCTTACACACTGGGACAGGACTCAGGAATACTCTATGTGTTTAATTATCTCTAGACCTCAATGCTCTCATTAGATAACAGCTTACACAGGACCCAGACACCCAGGCAGGGAGGAGGAGAAACTGGGGATCCCTGGGTCACTTACAACGTTCTCCCCTCTCCTACCTCTCCTCTGTTGGGAAGCTCTGTTGGTAGCTCATGAAACTTGATACTCCTGTGTCACTGCCTGCACTGTATATTGTTCTACTTGCATTCTGGCTGCCTGGTTCTGCTGCACAAGAGGAAGAGCTGGTGATGTCAGTGTGCTCTGGCTGGGAGGGTGCCCCTGACACAGGGCGGGCTGGGGTACAGTATCCCCTGCCCCCTCCCCTTAACTTGGCTATGCGGTTAGGCCTGCCTCATTGCCTGCAATGTTTCCTGAATTAAACGATTGACAAGTTGCAGGGGCACATCAAGAGAAAAAAAAAGCCTGTTTGCAGTCTCCGTCTAGGCCCCCTCCTCTCTAGCCGGCAGAGCAATAGACTCCGGGCACTAGGTTCACTAGGAAACCATAGCACTGTCCCAGAGTCTAGTGCGCATGCGCAGGTCTCTGGGAAAATGATGCCACGGCCATTTTCCCAGTGCTTTTCCTACTGTGCATGTGTGAAGCGCCAGGAAAATGGCTGCTGCAGCATTTTCCCAGTGGTTTCTGTGCTACTGCCAATGCAGGACTCCATGGGTAAGTGTTGAAAAATAGGTGCAATGTGGGCCACCCTGAACCCCGCACACACTGCACCCATTATAGATACACCAGTGACTAGTTGCTCAAATCCCTTGCTGACTTCTGTTGCCTCCTTCCTGTAAGCTCTTATAGGGAACTTTTTATTTCTTTTTGCAATATCTGTTTATTGAATTTTAGACAAACATACAACAGTCAGAAGAAAAATATCCAATAGAAGTATAAGCAGAGTACAAAAATAGAACATAAAACTACATTAGAGGGAGCTATTTTTTTATGTTTATTATAGCACATATATATTTTTATTGTCTTTTTATTGTATGTGTATTGAATAAATAATAGAAATACTGGATTCATATTCTTGTTGCAATTGTGCAGTTCTTTTTCCCCTTTTTTATAGGGGATACGGTTGTTAGGTCGACACAGCTTAGGTCGACAGTCATTAGGTCGACCACTGAAGGTCGACATGCATTAGGTCGACATGGTCATTAGGTCGACATGCACTAGGACGACAGGTCAAACGGTCGACATGAGTTTTTCACATTTTTTTAATTTTTTCGATTTTTCCATACTTGACGATCCACGTGGACTACGTTTGGAACGGTAACCTGTGCCGAGCGAAGCAGTAGAGGAGCAAGGCACCTTGCCCGAATGTGGGGGCACACGGTGAACTAATTGGGGTTCCCCGTCACTTTACGAAGAAAACGACACCAAAAACAGTCCAAAAACTCATGTCGACCTTGACCTAGTACATGTCAACCTAATGTCCATGTCGACCTAGTGCATGTTGACATTATGCCCAGTGGTCAACCTAATGACTGTCAACCTAAGTAGAGTCGACCCAACGACCCGTACCCTTTTATAGCACATATATTAGCCTACATTTGATGGGTTATTTTTCTTCCCATAGATGTCCTCGTTGTGGGGAGGATAATGCAGATCTGTATCACTGTTTATGGTCTTGCCCTCTAAGTACAGCCTTCTGGCTTCGGATTTGCAGGTTTGCTCATACAATTATGCAGCTTTCAGAAGATACACACCCTTAAAACGGCCATGACACAGCTGTGTTTTCCCAGCCACTCCCCTTTTACCCTCCTGTTAACACCTCCGAATGGCCACTTCCTGTCAATTACTCTGCAACAAAGTTTTCAGTGTGAGCGGAAGCACAGCAGCATACCCGCACATGCACAATTTGCCGATAATCGCTCCATTGCGTGAATATCGTCTGTTGCATACAAATATGAATTAAGCACTGTGTCCTTTGCTGCACTGGAACTTGAGATTGGACAATTTCTATTATTGGTGTTGTTTTTTTCTCTGGACTCACTTTCATTCATATAACAATGGATCCTATAAGGATGTGGTCAAAAGGTTGATAATAACAGTGTCGACACTGCAATGTTGATAATGTCAACATTGTTAAAATGACGACAGGCAACATGTTGATATTCTCAGAATGTCACGAGGAAAGAGAAAATATAATGCCAATGCACACTCTATAATACTAAGCTCTGCTAGTCAGAATCATTTTTATAAACTCTAACATAGAGCAAAATGAAGGTTCCACGTCCTTGATTTAAACTTAGTATTAGGGACCCACCTAGATGCTGGTTTGTGGCCATAGAGTATACCAAAAGCCTCGATTTTGCTCCATGTTAGATTGCAGAGTTTATTATAATTATTCTGACTGGCAGTGCTGGGTATTATAGAGTGTGCATTGATACTATATTCTCTCTTTACTTGTGGAACTACAAGTCTCAGCATGATAGCACCTCTTACTATATGTGTAATTATGGTTTGTAGTCCAAGATCCCCTCCTCCCGCCCCAAACTCTTAGAATGTCATCAAGTGAAATGTCAACATTGTTATGGTTAGGCTGCGGGGTCAGGTTACAGTTAGGTTGTGGGGGGGAGGTGTTAGGGACTATAGGGAGGGGTAAGGATTAGGGGTAGGGATAGCGGTCAATTAATTACCAAAACGCCAGAGGATTGGTGATAGAGTACATAGAGTGTGCTTCAAAAGTGTTTCCACTGGATATGTTTTTGTTTGTGTGTAAGTTACAAAGCTGGTGACATATGACACCGTTTGAAAGCAATTGCCAATTTTATTTTAATTATCTTTAGAGGATGATTGTTTAGCACATTTAAAGTCTAATTGATCTGGGGTCCAGATTTTGCATCTTTTTTTGGAAAACTGTTCAAGTCTTATTGTTGTTGTTTTGGTTTTTTTTCCAGTTCTGTTATTCTTAAGAGTTCTATATTGTTCCCACTTGACAGCTCAAGTACTGCTAAAAGCTACAACACGGATGAACAAACAGGGTGGTTTCCTTGTAGTTGTTTTACAGCATGCCCCGAGGAGAAAGCTATAGACTGTAAATGCAGCCAGGAAGATAAGTTGTCATCACATAGAGACTGTGGTAGGAATCTATCAAACAAGCACCAATAGAAACCCATGTGAGATAAATATCTAGTTACCACTGTGTTCTATGTTAGGTTTGATGTTGTTATTAGTTTAGTATATTGTTACTTTGATAGTTGTAACAAGTTGTAATAAGGCATTAACATGCTGAGGGTACGCATAACAGCCAAGCAATATATTTTGATATTTTGTTAACCTGAATAAATACATTATTAATAATTTATTTTGTAATTATAGAATTTATTGCATGTTCATGTTATTTTATCTGTAGATGCTCACGAAACAATGTGAAAAGAAGACAGGGCCATAACCCATGAGTGCCCTCCAGGCTCTGGTATTATGGGAACCCTCCAGTAATTTGTCCTTCAGCTTGGCTCAGAAAGATTATAAAGTTTTAGAACCAATCAAGGGAATAAAATGAATGCCTCTAATACGTGGGCCTCTTCCATTGCCTGTTTCACCAGAGCCACCAGTGTAGGGTGGTTCTACACCTGTCATCTGTATTTTGTAATTAGGTGGAAATGACATGGTACACAAATGAGTTCTCACGATTTAAGGTTCAGTTGTGTCGAGATTACTGCAACTGCGGTGAAAACTGGAGCAGATATATTTGTATATACAGTGAAATCAGTCATGTTGGAAGGGAAGCAGGTGCAATAAAGAGTTTGTCCAGTCTGTTAACTTGGAGTAATGTTTTCCAATCAATCCATACGACACATTACTTAGATAATCCAGGGCAGTACGGATGGTGTAATGGTTAGCATTACTGCCTCACAGCACTGAGGTCATGGGTTCAATTCCCACCATGGCCCTAACTGTGTGGCGTTTGTATATTCTCCCTATGCTTGTGTGGGTTTCCTCTGTATACTCCGGTTTCCTCCCACAATCCAAAAATATACTGGTGGGTTAATTGGCTCGCTACAAATTAACCTGAGCGTGAATGTGTGTGCTTGTACGTGTTGTAGGGAATGTAGATTGTAAGCTCCACTGGAGCAGGGACTGATGTGAATGAGCAAATACTCTCTGTAAAGCACTGCGGAATATGTGTGCACTATATAAATAACTGGTAATAAATAATAATAATTCATCTCTTCCTTACACATAAATGCTTCTTCTTATAGCACCTCAATCATTGACAATGCTGTGTGTGCAGATGTTGATATTGCAGAGTTACATAGGCATACACCAGTGAACTATGAACTGCTCAATTACGTAACCAGCAATGTTGGTTTACTGATAGATAGCTGGTACAGCCGTACTCACTGTTATATGTACACTGGTTCTCTTGAACCGGAGCTTCAGCATGTCACAATATCAGAGTGAGCGAGTCTTGCGTAGGATGATGGCTAGAGTTCAACATTTACAGATGTAGCCATGTTCATCTTTGCTGCAATGTGACACTACAACATGGCTTGCTGCATGGCATACCGGACTGCAACTATTAGGACTATTCCCAGCAGGCGATTGCTCCATTATTTCCTAATGGAATTAATGGAGCGATAGTTTGGAGAGCCATGCAGCAAGCTGTGTTCCAGCATGCTGCATTACAGCAAAGATTAGCATGCCTACGTCTGTAACTCCTCAATGCACACGAGATGTTCAATTAACTTGCACAATGGTTGTGTGTACTGTGCTGTGCTTTTCTCTTAGGCTCAGCTGTATGTTTGTGAATAAAGAGTGCCTACATAAATACATGCTGCATGCTGATTCCCTCATAGTCTATATGGTAAATACTAAACGCATCCCGGCAGTTGAGATGCCGGCGGTCATGTGACCAATGCTGGAATCCCGACACCACTCGGAATCCCGGCGCCGGAACACCGACCGCTGATATACCAAAGGTATGTATCGTGGTCACTGTTATGGCCCGCTTGGAGTTGGGCACTAGAAGGGGAGAAGTTATCTATAGCCGGCACCCCCCCTCCTCCCACGAGACAGCCCAAGCTCTCACCCCCCTGGAGTCTTAGTCCTAGCCGCCACCCCAGGCAGGTTAGAGAAGGGGACAAGGGAGGGGTTAAATAATTACCACATCCCCAGATGGCATTCTCAATGTCAGGATACAGACGTCAGTCATGTGACTGCTGGCATCCCCACACTTGAGATCCCGTACCGAACCCGTAAATACAACCCTGCTCTAAATGTCAGTGGAAATGTAATAATTGATTATCAGACTTGTTACAATGTCATCTTAATATTTTTTTTGTTGCTGAGTGTTGCATGCTAATCGGCTGCAGATCTCCGCCTGTGTTCAGAGCTGCACACATCAATGCAGCCACAAAGCACCTTCACTACTGGTGTATCTATAATGGGTGCAGTGTGTGTGGGGAACACAGGCCCCCGGGATCCAGGGGGGGGCTACACCAATACTTACCATCCAGAGTCTTGCATCAGCAGCTGTGGTGGCCATTTTCCCGGCATTTTGTGAATGTGAAGTAGGAAAATCATTGGGAAAATGGCTGCCTCCTCCTCTCATGATCCTCCTCTCATGATCCTCCTCTGACCTATACATCCACTATACATCGCTATTAAAGCCTATTTGCACCAGCCCTGTACCCGAGGCAATATATCTATTTGAAAGCAGTTGGATCTTTGTGTCTGATTCAGAGATGGACGCAATGTAGATTTTTTTACATAGCGGAGTGATTTTTTGCACTGTGCATTGTCACACTGCACATGAGTATTTATTCACAAAGTGATTGACAGTTCGGAACCATTTGAGGACAATAACAGGGAGGAGATTACTAAAATTTAAATGTGCCGCAACTATTTCTCGCGCATGTTTCAGCCTGTGACTGCAGTCCCATGTGTAGTAGAAATGAGGCATCATACTTCCTGTGGCTACTCAAATGGACGATCTTTGCACGATGGTTGCATATTTGTATGCGAGCGGCAGGTCAGCGATGACAATTATGGGCGTCTCTATACAAGTCCCAGCAGCTTGTGTTATTTGCATATTTTTGGGCACATGTCTGAATATTGCCCACTGGTGCACTCAACCTTGAATAGTGGAGTTGTGGCTTCCATGTGTATGCCAGTGGTTCCCACCAACTGGCATAGTCAGATTTCATGCAACTGCATCGTCCCACCCTGTCCCCCCGTTTTTGATGAGGAGATCCGTTCTGCAGATGTGCATAATATAATGTTTAAATATTTAAAAAAATACTTTTTCAACTTTATTAAATAAAATAAATGTCTCGACTTCCCTTTTGCTTAATGGCTATTTGAGCAACCCGGTGGTGATGCATCGCGGCACGCGGCAGGGTTGCCCCTTATCTCCCCTGCTCTTCAACCTGGCCATAGATCCCTTACACCGCTTGCTGTTAAATGATAATCAGTTTCAAGGAATCCAGATTGGTCGCAGAAATCTAAAACCTACTGCTTTTGCCGATGATCTTCTGCTATATATCTCTGATCCGGAGGCTTCATTGACACATATATTTAATCTACTACAGGCCTATGGTCAAGTTTCAGGCTTTAACGTTAACTGGGCAAAATCGGTGGCACTCAGACTGGGAAGTGGTTCATTTTTGAGGCAGGGGGCGATGAATCTACCATTACAATGGAGTTCGGATCACATAACATATTTAGGGATTCGAATATCGAGAAAGCCTGAGCGATTATATGCCCTAAATTTTACCTCGGCCATCCGAACAATTGAAACAGAACTTGAGACTTGGAAATCTATGCCTTTATCATACTTGGGGAGGGCTAGCTTGATCAAAATGATATCATTCCCCCGTCTGATGTACTTCATTCAAGCCATGCCACACACACTTTTACCTAAAGACGTTCAACATCTCAATTTTCTCTTTAGAAAGTTCATCTGGCAGGGAGGGAGACCGCGTATAGCGCTAATCAAACTACAGCAGACTGTAGGGAATGGGGGAATTAACTTCCCCAATATCTTCTGGTACTCCCAGGCGGCCCAACTACGTTACCTACATGACTGGATTCAGGGCGATAACACATACACAAATACAGACATAGATAGAGAATTTATACAGGAGGGGGATCTCATTACATTTCTACATCTGCATGATCGGGAGGTGTCCGAGGAGCTGAGGGGAAACCCCTTACTGTGGAACGTAAAAAAACTATGGAAGGAAATGCGACATAAACTAAATCTAAATGCCCACAAATCATTACATCTTCCGTTCGTGGTTAATCCTGACTTCCAAGAGGGTCAGGCACACTACCCGTTTACTATATGGAGGCTGGGGGGGGTGTCCAGGATCGGTGATTTGGTGGACATGCGGGGCTCGAGGCCGCTCACGTTCCAGGAAGCCACTACTAAATACCCAACTCTGAGGGCCTTTCCTGTGGCCTTTCTTCTGGCTCAACACTATATTTCATCCACTATAAGATGTTTTTCACGGGGCGTGGCCTGGACATCTGCCTGAACAGATACCTTGGTCCGGAGCTCCTGCCATTAAGGACTCCAACAGGCGAAAAAAAGCCCCTATCAGACCCCTATCCACACTAAATCGGACCCCACTGACCCACGGTAGGCGGTGGGCTGCTTGTCCGGTGGTCCCGCAGCGCTGAAAGGCCGGCGGACGCGGGCCTTGAGGCCTATTAGCTCACCAAAGACCGGGGCCTCGAGTTTGGCGGCGCCCCGACGTCGGACTCCGGGAGCTGCTTGCGGCCGCGGCAGCCCTCGGCGACTCTCCTGGGGGCTCCCTGCACACCATTTGTCCGGGGACGGTCCTCTTGCAGCTGCCTGGACGCTGGGGACCCCTCCTGAAGCCTGCAGCATCATCTCCAGCCCCGCTGTGTGCGCGGCGGGGACCCGTGACCGGAGGCGCTGGGGACAAGCTACGCGGCGGCGTCCCGGCCTACTGACGGCCTCTGCCCCCACTCTATCTCTCCCTCCTCGTACCCGCAGCCTCCTCACGGACCTTGAGACCGACCCGCAGGGCGGCCTGCGAGCTCCGGAAGGCGAAGGCCCGACGTCCACCCTCAGACCACACAGCAGCCAGCGCAGCTTCCCAGTGGTCCCCCACTCAGACGCTGTGCGGCCCGGAGAACCCATAACTGGCCCAGCGCATCACCCAGAGCCACCCCTAATCGGAGAGGAGTCCCCTCCACATCAGGATCTCGATACTCCGACAGAGCAGAGCCTGCAGCGAGGTGAGCCACCTTTAGCCGTTTACTCACTCAGAGACTATCCTGCAAATCAGTAAGTGGGGAGACACTTTGCATAAAGCTGTAGGATCCTGTGGTGGGACCCCGTAACAGGCTGCCAGAGCCCCTACAAATATACCCCCTTCTGGGCTCATACGAGACTCTCGATTTAACACCAAACCTCCCACCCCCTGCTCACTGAATACAGGGTGCCCCCCCTATTTCCCTATTGCTACACCTTCATACGCCAGGGGTCTGCTGAGCTCCGGATAGCCTTGGGTCCTCGAGGAACAGGAGCCGCCGCTGGTCGGGTCTCCAATTCTCCCTGAGTAGCAACCCCGCATCACCTATGTGATTAACCCTTACCCATCTGCAAGGCACTGGGACTCACTTCAGCCGCGTCACAGTTTTTCCTATACATCTATACATTGTCACCCTGAACCATAGTGACCATGTCTAATAGAAACCGTAAAGCCCCCCCAGGAGACTCATCGACATTTTTTGGTCCTAAACGAGGCAAAAACACGAATCAACACCCGGCCTCTCCCGGAACAATACAGGACACGGGATCCTCCCCATCCAGATCTGACTCGGCCCTCATGGTAGACGCAGATCCATATGACTCACTGGTACAGAGGATTGCGACCACATTCAGAGTTGAACTACGGGCAGCCATTCAAGAACTTAAAACAGAGATATCTTCCCTTGGCTCCCGCACCGACGCTTTAGAACGTAAAACAGACGATATCTGTAACTATCAGGATGTGGTTACCCAGGAAGTCTCGGAGCTACGGTCGGAGGTTGAGCTCATGCGCGAACAGGTCGAGGTCCTGGAAAATCGCTCACGCAGAAACAATCTGCGAATACGCAACGTGCCTGAATCGATAGACATTTCTATGCTACCTGAGTATCTCCTGGGCCTCTTCCAACAGCTACTCCCGGACTTCTCGGATGAACAATTCTTGCTGGATAGAGCACATAGAGCTCTCCGCGCAAAACCACCTCCGGACCAACCTCCGAGAGACGTTGTCCTCCGCATGCACTTTTTCCACATCAAGTCTAAAGTACTCAACGCCTGCAGAGGCACCCCTGCCGTCCCATACAAGGGATCAAATCTCCTCGTTTTCCAGGATCTGGCTCCCTCCACTCTTAAAAAACGGAGGGAAATGCTACCCGTCACTAAGGCCTTACGCAACCGCCAGATTCTATATAGATGGGGATTTCCGTTTGCCTTACAATTCACTTTCAATGGTCGAAACCATTCGGTAAAGAACCCCGACGATGGCTTGTCGGTGCTAAGACGACTGGGGCTCTTCTCAACCTTTCCCCCGGCTTCACCTTCAGACTCCCCTGAGAACCCGAAGTCGAGATCGCCCCCACGTGCCGAATGGTCGACTGCCCGCTGATCACATTACCCGATTTCGAGTCTTTCAGGTTTTATGTTTGTTACATGGACTATCAAAATGTTTTTCCCTCTCTAAGTTGATGTTATAGAGATGCAGTTTGTTCTTTTGTTTATATTGTAGATGTGTCTGATGCCTGGTCCCCCTGGACGACGGCATGGGGCCCCCCTTACGCGCCCTCGCAGGCCGTCCCCCCGACGCACTGTCTCATTGACCTTGCGATCTCACCACACGAACCCCCCGGGGGTGCCCCATCCCGCTGTCCGACGGGTATACGTCCACCTATGCAGATGATAACTATCTTTCTCCTCTAACTGTTATACGTTTAGGTTTTTTATTTTTTTTTATGTTCATGTGTTGAGCTGTGATAACTCATTTTGATGCAATGGGATGTCATCCGCTCCTTTACAGGGATTGGGTTGTCACCGGAGTAACCCCTCCCACGCAGAAATTCACTTAGTCCCTATTTAAAAGATACTGTGGTATCCCCCCTCCTGCCTTGCAGACCACTCCCCCCCCCCCATGTCCGCGTCACTGACCCTCCTTTTCTTGTCAATCTGGATGATTGACTGTTGGCGCGCTGCTGGCCACCTCCTGGCCTCGCCCCCACAACACCAGGCCCCCCTCCGACATGGATGGGGCCCATTAGTGGTGTTGTTTGTCGTGTCTTTAAGACTGCGACCTTTTCCGGATACCTGGTTGGCCGCAAGGCCTCCACCCCTGTTGTTTCTCTCCCCCAGCCTTCCTAGTCCCACTCATACCCCCCCTTTACAGCTCAGCACTACTTCCTTGGGACCCAGATCCCCCTTGAGCCGTAATCGGCTCTGGTATCCCCCATGACTCTTAAAATTATTTCACTAAATGTCAACGGACTCAATTTCCCCCAAAAGCGTACCATGGCCATTCAATTTTTCAAAAAACAGGGAGCTGATATAATTCTTTTACAAGAAACGCACTTTAAAACGGTACATCCCTCTCTGGCCTCGAGAGCTTACCCTCAGGTCTTCTATTCCACTACCCCCCAAAAACGTAAAGGCACAGCCATTCTACTCCGCACCTCACTCCATTACGCTATTGAGAGCTCCTTTTCAGACCCTGAGGGCCGCTTCAACATTGTAGTTTTGCAACTCGGGGACTCCTTTTTAACTGTAGCCTCGATTTACTCCCCTAATTTGGAGCAGGGTGCCTTCCTCAACGATTTCCGTCCCCAACTTGATAAACTAATGAAAGGATGTGTGATTATTGGTGGAGACTTCAATGCCGTCCCTGACCTAGTATGGGACCGCACCCAATCTCGCACCCCCAGCCCGCTGACAATCAGAGAATCTAGACGATTATCCGATTACATAATGTCCTCTGTGTACTACGATGCTTGGAGGGTATTGTACCCAGATGAACGCACGTACACACATTATTCAGTCCCTCATGACCTACACTCCAGAATAGATCTTTTTCTAGTAGACTCTTCCACTGTACAGGGCCTGATCAAAGCCTCAACCTCCCCAGTGGTGTGGTCAGATCACTTAGCAGTGTCCTTAACCATTGACTCCTCCCCTACGCCCCCCTCCACCTTCCGATGGAGACTGAACTCCGCTCTCCTTCTGAAAAAGGATAACATAGTCCAGACTACTAAAGTTCTCAAAGAATTCTTCACTTTAAATACCACAGATGAGATTTCTCCTGCAATCATATGGGAAGCACATAAAGCCTCCATCCAAGGTCACTTTATATCCCTAGCTAAAGCACAAAAATTGGAGGACGGCCAGGCAGTTGCGGACCTTGAACGCCAAATTAGGGAGCTAACGACTCAACATCAGCAAACCCCCAGACGCTCGATTTATAGCAAACTTCTGGCCCTTAAAGGCCAACTATATCAAATTTTGTCTGCCAAAGCTGCTAAGACCATGCGATGTTACAGCATAAAATCTATTCCAAGGTTGACAAAGCCAACTCCCTCTTGGCTTCCCGCCTACGCGCCCGCAAACAGAGGAACAGGATCCTTTCGCTAAAAGACCAACACCACAAGTTGACCTATGACCCTCAGAAAATAGCCCACTGTTTCAAGATGTATTACCAATCCCTATATAACCTTCCCATTCCAGGCGACCCCGCTAGCTTGCAAGAACGCATAGACAACTTCCTCTCTTCCTGCCCCCTCCCGGCACTATCTAAACAACAGATAGATTTACTCAATGAAGAGATCTCTATAGAGGAAGTTGACATCACAATCAAATCATTGAGGAATGCCTCAGCTCCGGGTCCGGACGGACTACCGGCCTTATACTATAAGAAGTTTAGTGAAACATTAACCCCGGCCCTGACGGGGCTTTTCAATGCGATCCTAGCTGGTACCCCCTTAGACAGCGCCACTACTAGAGCAGAAATAGTGGTCATACCTAAACCTGGCCGTGACCCCACGGATTGTGGCAGCTACCGCCCAATATCATTATTGAATTCTGATTTGAAATTATTTGCAAAAATATTGGCTAACCGTCTTGCGGGGATGATCGCTTCCTTGGTCCACCCGGAGCAGGTCGGGTTTATCCCTGGCAGACAAGCCTTTGATAACATTAGACGAGCAGTCGATACCCTACACTTTGCCGACTCCTCGGGAATCCCCTCCCTAGTGATGGTACTGGACGCTGAAAAAGCGTTCGACCGCATTTCATGGTCATATATGGATCGCACCCTCCGACGCTTCGGTCTTTCGGGCCGTTACCTTACGGGCGTAGAATCCCTTTATGCCTCCCCGTCAGCTTGTGTCCTAGTGAATGGTCTACTATCCCCCCCATTCTCGATTGCGAATGGCACAAGACAGGGCTGTCCTTTGTCACCCTTAATTTCTCTGACGTCCTAGTGGATGCTGGGAACTCCGTAAGGACCATGGGGAATAGCGGCTCCGCAGGAGACTGGGCACAAAAGTAAAGCTTTAGGACTACCTGGTGTGCACTGGCTCCTCCCCCTATGACCCTCCTCCAAGCCTCAGTTAGATTTTTGTGCCCGGCCGAGAAGGGTGCACACTAGGGGCTCTCCTGAGCTTCTTAGTGAAAGTTTAGTTTTAGGTTTTTTATTTTCAGTGAGACCTGCTGGCAACAGGCTCACTGCATCGAGGGACTAAGGGGAGAAGAAGCGAACTCACCTGCGTGCAGAGTGGATTGGGCTTCTTAGGCTACTGGACACCATTAGCTCCAGAGGGACCGAACACAGGCCCAGCCTCGGAGCTCGGTCCCAGAGCCGCGCCGCCGGCCCCCTTACAGAGCCAGAAGCAAGAAAAGGTCCGGAAAAAGCGGCGGCAGAAGACATCTGTCTTCAACAAGGTAGCGCACAGCACTACAGCTGTGCGCCATTGTTACTCAGGCACACTTCACACTCCGGTCACTGAGGGTGCAGGGCGCTAGGGGGGGGCGCCCTGAGCAGCAATGTAAAACACCTTGGCTGGCGAAAATACATCACATATAGCCCCCAGGGCTATATGGATGAATTTTAACCCCTGCCAGATTCCACAGAAAAACGGGAGAAAAGGCCGCTGAGAAGGGGGCGGAGCCTATCTCCTCAGCACACTGGCGCCATTTTCTCTCACAGCTCCGTTGGAGGGAAGCTCCCTGGCTCTCCCCTGCAGTTACTACACTACAGAAAGGGGTTAAAAAAGAGAGGGGGGCACTAATTAGGCGCAGTATAACAATACAGCAGCTATAAGGGGAAAAACACTTATATAAGGTTATCCCTGTATATATATATAGCGCTCTGGTGTGTGCTGGCATACTCTCCCTCTGTCTCCCCAAAGGGCTAGTGGGGTCCTGTCCTCTATCAGAGCATTCCCTGTGTGTGTGCTGTGTGTCGGTACGTTGTGTCGACATGTATGAGGAGGAAAATGATGTGGAGGCGGAGAAATTGCCTGTAACAGAGATGTCACCCCATAGGGAGTCGACACCTGAGTGGATGAGCTTATGGAAGGAATATGTTACAGTGTCAGCTCTTTACAAAAGATTGATGACATGAGACAGCCGGCGACTCAGCCTGTGCCTGTCCAGGGGTCTCAAAAGCCATCAGGGGCTCTAAAACGCCCGTTACCGCAGATGGCAGATACAGACGCCGACACGGATACTGACTCCAGTGTCGACGATTAAGAGACGAATGTGACTTCCAGTAGGGCCACACGTTACATGATTGAGGCTATGGAAAATGTTTTTACACATTTCTGATAATACCAGTACCACTAAAAAGGGTATTATGTTGGGTGAGAAAAAACTGCCTGTAGTTTTTCCTGCATCTGAGGAGTTAAATGAAGTGTGTGAGGATGCGTGGGTTTCCCCCGATAAAAACTGTTAATTCCTAAAAAGTTATTAGCATCATACCCCTTCCCGCCAGAGGATAGGGCACGTTGGGAAACACCCCCTAGGGTGAATAAAGCGCTCACACGCTTGTCTAAACAGGTGGCACTACCGTCCCCGGCTACGGCCGCCCTTAAGGAACCTGCTGACAGAAAGCAGTAAAATGTATATACACTCACACGGGTGTGATACTGCGACCAGCAATCGCCTCAGCCTGGATGTGCAGTGCTGGGGTGGCTTGGTCGGATTCCCTGACTGACAATATTGATACCCTAGATAGGGACAGTATATTACTGACTATAGAGCATTTAAAAGATGCATTTCTATATATGCGTGATGCACAGAGGGATATTTGCCGACTGGCATCAAGAGTAAGTGCGCTGTCCATTTCTGCCAGAAGAGGGTTATGGACAAGACAGTGGTCAGGTGATGCTGATTCCAAAAGGCATATGGAAGTATCGCCTTATAAAAGGGAGGAGTTATTTGGGGTAGGTCTAACAGACCTGGTGGCCACGGCAACGGCTGGGAAATCCACATTTTTACCCCAGGTAGCCCATCAACATAAGAAGACGCCGTATTATCAGGCGCAGTCCTTTGGGCCCCATAAGGGCAAGCGGGCAAAAGGCTCCTCATTTCTGCCCCGTGGCAGAGGGAGAGGAAAAAGGCTGCAGCAAACAGCCAGTTCCCAGGAACAGAAGCCCTCTCCCGTTTTCTGCCAAGTCCTCAGCATGACGCTGGAGCTTTACAAGCGGACTCAGGCACGGTGGGGGCCCGTCTCAAAAATTTCAGCGTGCAGTGGGCTCACTCACAGGTGGACCCCTGGATCCTTCACAAGCTGTATTCCCAGCAGGTGATAATCAAGGTACCCCTCCTACAACAGGGAAAGGGGTATTATTCCACGCTGTTTGTGGTACCGAAGCCGGACGGCTCGGTGAGACCTAATTTAAATCTGAAATCCTTGAACACTTACAAAGGTTCAAATTCAAGATGGAGTCACTCAGAGCGGTGATTGCAAACCTGGAAGAAGGGGATTATATGGTGTCTCTGGACATCAAGGATGCTTATCTCCATGTCCCAATTTACCCTTCTCACCAAGGGTACCTCAGGTTTGTGGTACAGAACTGTCACTATCAGTTTCAGATGCTGCCGTTTGGTTTGTCCACGGCACCCCGGGTCTTTACCAAAGTAATGGCCGAAATGATGATACTCCTTCGAAGGAAGGGAGTTTTAATTATCCCTTACTTGGACGATCTCCGGATAAGGGCAAGATCCAGGGAACAGTTAGTAGTCGGGGTAGCACTATCTCAAGTAGTGTGCGGCAGCACGGTTGGATTCTTAATATTCCAAAATCGCAGCTGATCCCGACGACACGTCTTCTATTCCTAAGGATGATCCTGGACACAGTCCAGAAAAAGGTGTTTCTCCAGGAGGAGAAAGCCAGGGAGTTATCCGAACTAGTCAGAAACCTCCTAAAACCAGTCCAAGTGTCAGTGCATCAGTGCACAAGGGTCCTGGGAAATAATGGTGGCTTCCTACGAAGCAATTCCATTCGGCAGATTCCACGCAAGAACTTTCCAGTGGGACCTGCTGAAAAAATGGTCCGGATCGCATCTTCAGATGCATCAGCGGATAACCCTGTCACCAAAGACAAGGGTGTCTCTTCTGTGGTGGTTGCAGAGTGCTCATCTTCTAGAGGGCGCAGATTCGGCATTCAGGACTGGGTCCTGGTGACCACGGATGCCAGCCTGCGATGCTGGGGAGCAGTCACACAGGGAAGAAATTTCCAGGGCTTGTGGTCAAGCCTGGAGACATCACTTCACATAAATATCTTGGAGCTAAGGGCCATTTACAATGCCCTAAGCCAAGCAAGACCTCTGCTTTAAGGTCAGCCGGCGCTGATCCAGTCGAACAACATCACGGCAGTCGCCCACGTAGACAGACAGGGCGGCACAAGAAGCAGGAGGGCAATGGCAGAAGCTGCAAGGATTTTTCGCTGGGCGGAAAATCATGTGATAGCATTGTCAGCAGTGTTCATTCCGGGAGTGAACAACTGGGAAACAGACTTCCTCAGCAGAAGTCTTCCACATGATTGTAAACCGTTGGGAAAAACCAAAGGTGGACATGATGGCGTCCCGCCTAAACAAAAAATTGGACAGGTATTGCGCCAGGTCAAGGGACCCTCAGGCAATAGCTGGGGACGCTCTGGTAACACCGTGGGTGTACCAGTCAGTGTATGTGTCCCCTCCTCTTCCTCTCTTACCAAAAGTACTGAGAATTATAAGACGGAGGGGAGTAAGAACTATACTCGTGGCTCCGGATTGGCCAAGAAGGACTTGGTACCCGGAACTTCAAGAGATGCTCACGGAGGACCCGTGGCCTCTACCTCTAAGAAGGGACCTGCCCCATCAAGGACCCTGTCTATTCCAAGACTTACCGCGGCTGCGTTTGACGGCAGGGCGGTTGAACGCCGGATCCTGAAGGAAAAAGGCATTCCGGATGAAGTCATCCCTACCCTGATCAAAGCCAGGAAGGATGTAACCGCAAAGCATTATCACCACATTTGGCGAAAATATGTTGCGTGGTGCGAGGCCAGTAAGGCCCCGATGGAGGAATTTCAACTAGGTCGATTCCTGCATTTCCTGCAAACAGGAGTGTCTATGGGCCTAAAATTGGGGTCCATTAAGGTTCAAATTTCGGCCCTGTCAATTTTCTTCCAGAAAGAACTAGCTTCAGTTCCTGAAGTTCAGACGTTTGTAAAAGGGGTACTGCATATACACATACTTGCCTACCTGACCCTCTCCATGAGGGAGAAAATGCTCTGTTCCTGGACTTTCCTGGTAATGTATGATTGCCATCACCTGTGGTGAGCTAGGTAATTGATAAGAAAGGTGCTTCACCACAGGTGATGGCAATCATACATTACCAGGAAAGTCCAGGAACAGAGCATTTTCTCCCTCATGGAGAGGGTCAGGTAGGCAAGCATGCATATACAGCCTCCTTTTTGTGCCTCCAGTGGCACCTTGGGATCTCAATGTAGTTTTGGGGTTCCTAAAGTCACAATGGTTTGAACCACTTGAATCTGTGGAGTTAAAATATCTCACATGGAAAGTGGTCATGCTGTTGGCCCTGGCAGTGGCGGAGCAAGCAAGCGGTGGGCCCAGGTGCGACAAAATGCTTTGGCCCCCCCCCCCCATCCAAGTCCACCCCGGGGGCAGTGCGCGCCGTAGGCGCGCGCAAAAATACATAGTGGCGTGGCTTCGTGGGGAAGGGGTGTGGCCACAAAATAATACCAACACAGTAGTCTCCATTATTCAAATTACGCCGCACAGTAGCACCACTACACCAGGTAGAGACCCTTTTACACCTTACAGCGAACAGATTCCTCTTTTTACACATTACAGCAGACAGCGTGCCCTTTTTACACATAACGGCAGACAGCGTGCCCTTTTTACACATAACGGCAGACCGCGTGCCCTTGTTACACATTACGGCAGACAGCGTGCCCTTGTTACACATTACGGCAGACAGCGTCCCCATTTTTACACATTACGGCAGGCAGATTCCTCCTTTTTACACATAGCGTCAGGCAGCCCCCCTTTTTTACACATTACGGCAGGCAGATTCCCCATTTTTACACATAGCGTCGGGCAGATTACCCCTTTTTACACATAACGGCAGACCGCGTGCCCTTGTTACACATTACTGCAGACAGCGTGCCCTTTTTACACATTACGGCAGACAGCGTGCCCTTGTTACACATTACGGCAGACAGCGTCCCCATTTTTACACATTACGGCAGGCAGATTCCCCTTTTTACACATAGTGGCAGGCAGTCCCCCATTTTTACACATTGCGTCGGGCAGATTACCCCTTTTTACACATAGCGGCAGGCAGTCCCCCATTTTTACACATTGCGGCAGGTAGTCCCCCCTTTTTACACATTGCGGCAGGTAGTCCCCCCTTTTTACACAGTGCCGCAGACAGTCCCCCTTTTTTACACATTGCGGCAGGTAGTCCCCCCTTTTTACACATTGCGGCAGGCAGTCCCCCCTTTTTACACAGTGCGGCAGGCAGTCCCCCCTTTTTACACAGTGCGGCAGGCAGTCCCCCCTTTTTACACAGTGCGGCAGGCAGTCCCCCCTTTTTACACATTGCGGCAGGCAGTCCCCCCTTTTTACACATTGCGGCAGGTAGTCCCCCCTTTTTACACATTGCGGCAGGCAGGCACAAGAAAGAAAGAAGGAAAGAAAAAGAAAGAAAGAAAGAAAGAAAGAAAGAAAGAAAGAAAGAAAGAAAGAAAGAAAGAAAGAAAGAAAGAAAGAAAGAAGAATTATACTTACCCTCAGGCTCCTCGGTGCAGCTGCGTCAGACGACGATTCCCGGGCAGTAGAGGATGAGGAGGAGGGAGCCGGAGGACGGAGCCGCAGCAGCGCTTTGTTACTGGTGGAGGCGCTGCTGCTGCTGCCCCTCTGCTTCCCTATAGGCTGTTCTCGGAAGACAGCCTATAGGGAAGCAGAGGAGCAGCAGCAGCAGCGCCTCCACCAGTAACAAAGCGCTGCTGCGGCTCCGTCCTCCGGCTCCCTCCTCCTTCCCCCGTCTGTACCGCTGCTCAGCTCCTATCTCCGGGCGGCTGTGCGCTGCGGGCAACGGTTGCCTGCAGCGCACAGCGGCATGTAATGAGTCAGTTTGACTCATTACATGCTTGGGCCCCTGGACAGAGGTGGGCCCCAGTGCAGTGCACTGCCTGCACTGCCGGTAGTTCCGCCTCTGGGCCCTGGCCTCGGCCAGGCGCGTGTCAGAATGGGCGGCTTTATCCTGTAAAAGCCCTTATCTGATCTTCCATTCAGACAGGGCGGAATTGAGGACTCGTCCTCATTTTCTCCCTAAGGTGGTTTCAGAGTTTCATCTGAACCAACCTATTGTGGTACCTGCGGCTACTAGTGACTTGGAGGACTCCAAGTTGTTGGACATAGTCAGGGCCCTGAAAATATATGTTTCCAGGACGGCTGTAGTCAGAAAATCTGACTCGCTGTTTATCCTGTATGCACCCAACAAGTTGGGTGCTCCTGCTTTTAAGCAGACTATTGCTCGTTGGATTTGTAATACAATTCAGCTTGCACATTCTGTGGCAGGCCTGCCACAGCCAAAATCTGTAAAAGCCCATTCCACAAGGAAGGTGGGCTCATCTTGGGCGGCTGCCCGAGGGGTCTCGGCTTACAACTTTGCCGAGCAGCTACTTGGTCAGGGGCAAACACGTTTGCAAAATTCTACAAATTTGATACCCTGGCTGAGGAGGACCTGGAGTTCTCTCATTCGGTGCTGCAGAGTCATCCGCACTCTCCCGCCCGTTTGGGAGCTTTGGTATAATCCCCATGGTCCTTACGGAGTTCCCAGCATCCACTAGGACGTCAGAGAAAATAAGAATTTACTTACCGATAATTCTATTTCTCGTAGTCCGTAGTGGATGCTGGGCGCCCATCCCAAGTGCGGATTGTCTGCAATACTTGTACATAGTTATTGTTAACTAAATCGGGTTATTGTTGTTGTGAGCCATCTATCCAGAGGCTCCTCTGTTATCATGCTGTTAACTGGGTTCAGATCACAGGTTGTACGGTATGATTGGTGTGGCTGGTATGAGTCTTACCCGGGATTCATAAATCCTTCCTTATTGTGTACGCTCGTCCGGGCACAGTATCCTAACTGAGGCTTGGAGGAGGGTCATAGGGGGAGGAGCCAGTGCACACCAGGTAGTCCTAAAGCTTTACTTTTGTGCCCAGTCTCCTGCGGAGCCGCTATTCCCCATGGTCCTTACGGATTTCCCAGCATCCACTACGGACTACGAGAAATAGAATTATCGGTAAGTAAATTCTTATTTTTTGCACTAATGATGGAACCACTGGCGTCAAGGATTCGCAGCTGCCCGGATATTACGGGAATCACCGTGGGCTCCTCTCAATTCAAGATCTCCCTATATGCAGACGATGTTTTGCTCACCCTCTCGAACCCGCATATCTCCCTCCCAAATCTTTTTAAAATTATACAGGAATTCGGCCTTATTTCCAACTTTAAAGTCAACGCTGCTAAGACAGAAGTGCTAGACTTCCATCTACAGGCCCCGTTGAAAGCCTCCCTCTGCAACAACTTCAAATTCGACTGGAAAAAATCACGTTTGAAATATCTAGGCGTATTCCTCACCAGACAATACTCCCAATTATATACAGCCAACTACCCTGGGCTGATCCATGGCGTTACTAGTGACCTCCAGAGATGGTCAGATCAGTTCATTTCATGGTCTGGATGAGCTAACGCCCTGAAAATGAACGTCCTGCCCCGCCTCCTATACCTCTTTCAGGCACTCCCGGTCCGGATCCCCTCACAGGTGCTCTCGGCTTTGCAGAAGAAATTCTCTCACTTCCTATGGTCGGACAAAAGGCCCCGGGTTCGTCTCAAGACGCTCTATTGCAGGGCCAGGGAGGGTGGACTTGGAGTGCCCAACATTAAATTATATTATTACGCGGCTCAACTGTCTCAAGCCGTCCTTTGGCACTCGCGCACATCTTCCCGTAGATGGGTTCAATTAGAATCCGAACTTATGCGGATGCGCTCCATTTCCACCCTTCTCTGGATCCCTCGCTCACACAGACCCCCGGAATACACTAATTTCCCATCTGTGGCATTCACTGTCATGCTATGGGACAGACTTACTAAGACCTTTGCTTTACTCTCCTCTCCTCCCGCTCTCACACCCCTGTGGGACAACCCACTGTTCGCCGGTGGACGGACCCCACGCTCTTTCCAACATTGGTGGGCACACGACCTACTGTTTATCAACGATATCGCACTATCTCGCTCTTTCCCAGCCTTCTCTGAATTACAGAGTCGATATGGACTTCCGCCACAATGTTTCTTCCAATACCTGCAACTACGTAGTTTTCACACTGCATCTCTCCAACCACATAGCCCTACACCCCGTTCCCCTTTGGAATCACTATGCTTCCTTCGCTCTCCCTCAAAGGGCCTATTATCCTCAATAAATCGTCTTATGCTTTCTCATGACCTACCCACATTGGCCCCTCATGAAATAGCGTGGGAAACTGAATTACAGGACCACATTGACCCAGATTCCTGGGAACAGATAAAACAGAATCTAGTTTCCTCAGCGACCTCTATCAGACATAGAGAGAATGCGTTTAAAATATATGTCCGCTGGTACTTGGTCCCGACACGACTGAGTAGAGTATTCCCTTCCGCATCGGATAGATGTTGGAGGGGCTGTGGATTGGAGGGTACCCTGCTCCACATATTTTGGGACTGCCCCAAGATAGCACCGACATGGAGGGCCATCCGGAGATTGATTCTGAGAATCACCTGAGTTAACATGCCCTTTTCCCCATCCTTCTTCCTCTTCCCGAGGCCAGTCCCGGGGATCCCAAAACCCTCACAAAAACTCATCTGGCACATTGCAACCGCACTGAGATGTAGGATTGCCTTTCACTGGAAGTCACACACAGTCCCATCCACTGCAGCGGTGATTGCGGCCGTCTGGGATACCTACCACATGGAGTTTCTCTCTAGCGTGATTGAGAGCAAGGCAGTAGCTTTCACTGAGACCTGGTCCCCATGGATGGCTCACTTTAAATGCCCCCCTCCGTTGACGTTCGGTTTTTGATATACTTGCTTATTTGATGTTTCACATATTAGCTGTGCTGTACCCCACTCCCTCCCCCCTTCCTCCCTCTTTCCTTCTGTCTTCCCCCTCCCCCACCCCCTTTACTTTACAATGTCTATTGTATGTTGATGAAAATTTCAATAAACAGTACTTTAAAAAAAAAAAAAAAAAAGATGTTTTTCACATGGGGATTGGGATAACCCGATGGATAGAATGTTGAAACAAACCCCTAGGGTTAAGAAAGCAATCTCGAATGCGTATGGGTACTTTCGGAACGTCCTAGACTACTCGGGTCAGGGAGGGGTTATGTCTTGGAGAGACTGTCTCCCGAACGTTGAAATTATTGACCTACTGGCGGCACATGTTAAAACCTGCAAATTATTTCCCTCTTCTAGATATATAGAAATGTCTCTCAATATTTTGCATCGGACTTATCTATCGCCCCATAGACGACACTTGATAGGACTTGCTGACACACATACTTGTTGGAAATGTGGCACTCCTCAGGCAGATATGTTTCACTGTCTGACTGTTTTGGATTCAAATACGAAACTACTTGACGGCCAATCTGGTAAATTATTGGAGGTTGTCTCCGGAGTGGGCGCTCTTTGGTATTATACCACCGAATCAGGGCCTCTCTTTAGGCAGTAAAAAACTTGCTGGCAGTTAGTTTGGCGGCTAGAAAAGCCATCCTGCAGGTGTGGATAGCGAAGGATCCACCAACCCTATCATTATTTAAAGCCAAATTATTCTACCTTTTTAGGATGGAATGGATAAGTGTCCTGCTTGAAAAAGACACCAAGTTACACAATTTCTTTGAGGTTTGGGAGAGTTATATAATGACCCTGTCAACAGCAGTTAGGAAACAGCTCCACGACTCGTTGTCCAACACAGAATGGTTTCTAACTAGAATGGCTGCGGGGGATCCGCCGATTGTACTTTAAAAGTTAATTGACGAACAGAGCACTGTGGGCGGGTTGGGGGGGAAATCGGGTACGGCACGGGTATTGCACACATGTGAATATATATGTATGTGTATATCGTCTTTATTTTTTTTTATTGTAATTTCTCTTTTTACTATATTTGAAAGTACAAATACGGGTCAGTTGACTGAGTTGAATTTCAGATCAGTAAGACAGATGATCTTCGGAGGTCTTGTTGCTTATAATTGTGATGCTGTTGATTGCTTATAACAGATGTAACCCTTGATTAAGGGCTCAAATGTACTCTTCTTGTTCTATTTTCTTATAATACCCTTCTATCAAAGATTTTAAACATATTGAACATCTATGTATGTATAACATGTATTGCTTCAATAAAAAATTTATGTTAAAAAAAATAAAATAAAATAAATGTAAAAAAACAATGTTGTTAACGCTTTTGAAGGGAAAAATCGTCAGTTAAGTGGTTAAAGGTCATCCTTAGGGTCAATTATATGGTGAGGGGCTGGATTCACTTCTGCTTGTTCACTATTGTATGATTTTAAACCACCAGCGCTGTTTTTACCTATTACATTGACGATAAATAATTTTAATTGGTCCTGGACCACCAACTCAGGGCTCCCTTGCAAGTACATTGAGACACCCCAGGGTGCCACGGCACACAGTTTGAGAACCACTGCTCTAGGCTACAGAGCATGCACAGTGCCAAACATTTATGATCTGTCCCCAACAAAGTCTTACTTGTAACCAGTAGAAATGAGTGAGTCCGGTTTTCTGGGAAGCGGACCCACTCGAACTTAGCGATCCGAGCCGGGATCCGAGTCCGGCTCCGGGTTTCCTGCCTAACTCAGATCCCAAAATGAGTTCTATAAAAGTCCCTCGTGATCGGCGCCATTTCACTGTGTCTGTGCAGCGGTGGTGCAGTATTGTCCATAAAGGGGGTGCTACTGTGTCCTCCATGAGTGCTCTGTCCATCCATCCAGGGGCTCTGCCCCAGTGTTAAAAAAATAAATAAACATTTTATTACATTAAAATAAAAATGTTTTTCTTTTTGTGCTGTATCCCTGTATACAGTACATCCAGGAGCTGCTGTGTCTGTATAGGGGTGCTCTGTCCATCCATCCAGGGGCTCTTCCCCAGAGTAAAATTAAAATAATAAAAGCTAGAAAGCGATATACAGGTCAGACCACAGTATATTATTATTTTGTACATATTGTGTGACACTGTTGGTGAAGGTCAACCACAGTGTAATATATTTTATTTCGTAATCATACACGTATTGTGCAACACTGTTGGTTAAATTAAACTGCAGTGTTTGATTACTTTTTCTGACTTTTTTCTGTATTGTGCATCACGGTTGGTGAAGGCCGTACCACAGTAATATCTTTCATTTTGTACTCATACACGTATTGTGCGACACTGTTGGTGAGGGTAGTACCCAGGGGTTAAAGTGAGCCGGAACGGGGCGGAACTGCGTTCCGTCAGTTCCACTTGGAGACGGAACGCAGTTCCGCCTCCTCCGGCTCACCTAACCCGATGTGTGGCCGGCGATGCAGGGAGATGCTTGGCGCCCGCTGAGATTGCGTCACCAACGGGCGCCCGGCGGCAGCCGGAGACAGGAGCTCAGTACTGAGCTCCGGCTTCCGGCGCTGTCACTGTGCGCTATGGGAGAGTCGTCATGACATCTCTCCCATAGTGCCGAGGAGCGGGCGCCCAGAGGGCAGCAGTGGCCGGACACGGAGCGGGGCTTGGTGAGTATGGTGTATTTTGTAGAGATGAGCGGGTTCGGTTTCTCTGAAACCGAACCCGCACGAACTTCATGTTTTTTTCACGGGTCCGAGCAGACTCGGATCCTCCCGCCTTGCTCGGTTAACCCGAGCGCGCCCGAACGTCATCATGACGCTGTCGGATTCTCGCGAGACTCGGATTCTATATAAGGAGCCGCGCGTCGCCGCCATTTTCACACGTGCATTGAGATTGATAGGGAGAGGACGTGGCTGGCGTCCTCTCCATTAGAAATTAGATTAGAAGAGAGAGAGAGATTGTGCAGAGTCAGACAGAGTTTACCACAGTGACCAGTGCAGTTGTTGTTAGTTAACTTTTATTTATTTTAATATAATATATCCGTTCTCTGCTATATCCGTTCTCTGCCTGAAAAAAAACGATACACAGCAGCAGCCAGTCACACAGTGTGACTCAGTCTGTGTGCACTCAGCTCAGCCCAGTGTGCTGCACATCAATGTATAAAAGGCAAAGCTTATAATAATTGTGGGGGAGACTGGGGAGCACTGCAGGTTGTTATAGCAGGAGCCCCCAGGAGTACATAATATTATATTAATTTAAAATTAAACAGTGCACACTTTTGCTGCAGGAGTGCCACTGCCAGTGTGACTAGTGGTGACCAGTGCCTGACCACCAGTATAGTAGTATATTGTTGTATGTATTGTATACTATCTCTTTATCAACCAGTCTATATTAGCAGCAGACACAGTACAGTGCGGTAGTTCACGGCTGTGGCTACCTCTGTGTCGGCAGTCGGAACTCGGCAGGCAGTCCGTCCATCCATAATTGTATTACAATATATACCACCTAACCGTGGTATTTTTTTTTCTTTCTTTATACCGTCGTCATAGTGTCATACTAGTTGTTACGAGTATACTACTATCTCTTTATCAACCAGTGTACAGTGCGGTAGTTCACGGCTGTGGCTACCTCTGTGTCGGCAGTCGGCAGGCAGTCCGTCCATCCATAATTGTATTAATATTATAATATATACCACCTAACCGTGGTTTTTTTTTCATTCTTTATACCGTCATAGTGTCATACTAGTTGTTACGAGTATACTACTATCTCTTTATCAACCAGTGTACAGTGCGGTAGTTCACGGCTGTGGCTACCTCTGTGTCGGCAGTCGGCAGGCAGTCCGTCCATCCATAATTGTATTATTATTATAATATATACCACCTAACCGTGGTTTTTTTTCATTCTTTATACCGTCGTCATAGTGTCATACTAGTTGTTACGAGTATACTACTATCTCTTTATCAACCAGTGTACAGTGCGGTAGTTCACGGCTGTGGCTACCTCTGTGTCGGCAGTCGGCAGGCAGTCCGTCCATCCATAATTGTATTATTATTATAATATATACCACCTAACCGTGGTTTTTTTTTCATTCTTTATACCGTCGTCATAGTGTCATACTAGTTGTTACGAGTATACTACTATCTCTTTATCAACCAGTGTACAGTGCGGTAGTTCACGGCTGTGGCTACCTCTGTGTTGGCAGTCGGCAGGCAGTCCGTCCATCCATAATTGTATTATTATTATAATATATACCACCTAACCGTGGTTTTTTTTTCATTCTTTATACCGTCGTCATAGTGTCATACTAGTTGTTACGAGTATACTACTATCTCTTTATCAACCAGTGTACAGTGCGGTAGTTCACGGCTGTGGCTACCTCTGTGTCGGCAGTCGGCAGGCAGTCCGTCCATCCATAATTGTATTATTATTATAATATATACCACCTAACTGTGGTATTTTTTTTTCTTTCTTTATACCGTCGTCATAGTGTCATACTAGTTGTTACGAGTATACTACTATCTCTTTATCAACCAGTGTACAGTGCGGTAGTTCACGGCTGTGGCTACCTCTGTGTCGGCAGTCGGCAGGCAGTCCGTCCATCCATAATTGTATTATTATTATAATATATACCACCTAACCGTGGTTTTTTTTTCATTCTTTATACCGTCGTCATAGTGTCATACTAGTTGTTACGAGTATACTACTATCTCTTTATCAACCAGTGTACAGTGCGGTAGTTCACGGCTGTGGCTACCTCTGTGTCGGCAGTCGGCAGGCAGTCCGTCCATCCATAATTGTATTATTATTATAATATATACCACCTAACCGTGGTTTTTTTATACCACCTAACCGTGGCAGTCCGTCCATAATTGTATACTAGTATCCAATCCATCCATCTCCATTATTTACCTGAGGTGCCTTTTAGTTCTGCCTATAAAATATGGAGAACAAAAAAGTTGAGGTTCCAAAATTAGGGAAAGATCAAGATCCACTTCCACCTCGTGCTGAAGCTGCTGCCACTAGTCATGGCCGAGACGATGAAATGCCAGCAACGTCGTCTGCCAAGGCCGATGCCCAATGTCATAGTACAGAGCATGTCAAATCCAAAACACCAAATATCAGAAAAAAAAGGACTTCAAAACCTAAAATAAAATTGTCGGAGGAGAAGCGTAAACTTGCCAATATGCCATTTACCACACGGAGTGGCAAGGAACGGCTGAGGCCCTGGCCTATGTTCATGGCTAGTGGTTCAGCTTCACATGAGGATGGAAGCACTCAGCCTCTCGCTAGAAAACTGAAAAGACTCAAGCTGGCAAAAGCACCGCAAAGAACTGTGCGTTCTTTGAAATCCCAAATCCACAAGGAGAGTCCAATTGTGTCGTTTGCGATGCCTGACCTTCCCAACACTGGACGTGAAGAGCATGCGCCTTCCACTATTTGCATGCCCCCTGCAAGTGCTGGAAGGAGCACCCGCAGTCCAGTTCCTGATAGTCAGATTGAAGATGTCAGTGTTGAAGTACACCAGGATGAGGAGGATATGGGTGTTGCTGGCGCTGGGGAGGAAATTGACCAGGAGGATTCTGATGGTGAGGTGGTTTGTTTAAGTCAGGCACCCGGGGAGACACCTGTTGTCCGTGGGAGGAATATGGCCGTTGACATGCCAGGTGAAAATACCAAAAAAATCAGCTCTTCGGTGTGGAGGTATTTCACCAGAAATGCGGACAACAGGTGTCAAGCCGTGTGTTCCCTTTGTCAAGCTGTAATAAGTAGGGGTAAGGACGTTAACCACCTCGGAACATCCTCCCTTATACGTCACCTGCAGCGCATTCATAATAAGTCAGTGACAAGTTCAAAAACTTTGGGTGACAGCGGAAGCAGTCCACTGACCAGTAAATCCCTTCCTCTTGTAACCAAGCTCACGCAAACCACCCCACCAACTCCCTCAGTGTCAATTTCCTCCTTCCCCAGGAATGCCAATAGTCCTGCAGGCCATGTCACTGGCAAGTCTGACGAGTCCTCTCCTGCCTGGGATTCCTCCGATGCATCCTTGCGTGTAACGCCTACTGCTGCTGGCGCTGCTGTTGTTGCCGCTGGGAGTCGATGGTCATCCCAGAGGGGAAGTCGTAAGCCCACTTGTACTACTTCCAGTAAGCAATTGACTGTTCAACAGTCCTTTGCGAGGAAGATGAAATATCACAGCAGTCATCCTACTGCAAAGCGGATAACTGAGTCCTTGACAACTATGTTGGTGTTAGACGTGCGTCCGGTATCCGCCGTTAGTTCACAGGGAACTAGACAATTTATTGAGGCAGTGTGCCCCCGTTACCAAATACCATCTAGGTTCCACTTCTCTAGGCAGGCGATACCGAGAATGTACACGGACGTCAGAAAAAGACTCACCAGTGTCCTAAAAAATGCAGTTGTACCCAATGTCCACTTAACCACGGACATGTGGACAAGTGGAGCAGGGCAGGGTCAGGACTATATGACTGTGACAGCCCACTGGGTAGATGTATGGACTCCCGCCGCAAGAACAGCAGCGGCGGCACCAGTAGCAGCATCTCGCAAACGCCAACTCTTTCCTAGGCAGGCTACGCTTTGTATCACCGCTTTCCAGAATACGCACACAGCTGAAAACCTCTTACGGCAACTGAGGAAGATCATCGCGGAATGGCTTACCCCAATTGGACTCTCCTGTGGATTTGTGGCATCGGACAACGCCAGCAATATTGTGTGTGCATTAAATATGGGCAAATTCCAGCACGTCCCATGTTTTGCACATACCTTGAATTTGGTGGTGCAGAATTTTTTTAAAAACGACAGGGGCGTGCAAGAGATGCTGTCGGTGGCCAGAAAAATTGCGGGACACTTTCGGCGTACAGGCACCACGTACAGAAGACTGGAGCACCACCAAAAACTACTGAACCTGCCCTGCCATCATCTGAAGCAAGAAGTGGTAACGAGGTGGAATTCAACCCTCTATATGCTTCAGAGGTTGGAGGAGCAGCAAAAGGCCATTCAAGCCTATACAATTGAGCACGATATAGGAGATGGAATGCACCTGTCTCAAGTGCAGTGGAGAATGATTTCAACGTTGTGCAAGGTTCTGATGCCCTTTGAACTTGCCACACGTGAAGTCAGTTCAGACACTGCCAGCCTGAGTCAGGTCATTCCCCTCATCAGGCTTTTGCAGAAGAAGCTGGAGGCATTGAAGAAGGAGCTAAAAGGGAGCGATTCCGCTAGGCATGTGGGACTTGTGGATGCAGCCCTTAATTCGCTTAACAAGGATTCACGGGTGGTCAATCTGTTGAAATCAGAGCACTACATTTTGGCCACCGTGCTCGATCCTAGATTTAAAGCCTACCTTGGATCTCTCTTTCCGGCAGACACAGGTCTGCTGGGGTTGAAAGACCTGCTGGTGACAAAATTGTCAAGTCAAGCGGAACGCGACCTGTCAACATCTCCTCCTTCACATTCTCCCGCAACTGGGGGTGCGAGGAAAAGGCTCAGAATTCCGAGCCCACCCGCTGGCGGTGATGCAGGGCAGTCTGGAGCGACTGCTGATGCTGACATCTGGTCCGGACTGAAGGACCTGACAACGATTACGGACATGTCGTCTACTGTCACTGCATATGATTCTCTCAACATTGATAGAATGGTGGAGGATTATATGAGTGACCGCATCCAAGTAGGCACGTCACACAGTCCGTACTTATACTGGCAGGAAAAAGAGGCAATTTGGAGACCCTTGCACAAACTGGCTTTATTCTACCTAAGTTGCCCTCCCACAAGTGTGTACTCCAAAAGAGTGTTTAGTGCCGCCGCTCACCTTGTCAGCAATCGGCGTACGAGGTTACATCCAGAAAATGTGGAGAAGATGATGTTCATTAAAATGAATTATAATCAATTCCTCCGCGGAGACATTGACCAGCAGCAATTGCCTCCACAAAGTACACAGGGAGCTGAGATGGTGGATTCCAGTGGGGACGAATTGATAATCTGTGAGGAGGGGGATGTACACGGTGATATATCGGAGGGTGAAGATGAGGTGGACATCTTGCCTCTGTAGAGCCAGTTTGTGCAAGGAGAGATTAATTGCTTCTTTTTTGGGGGGGGTCCAAACCAACCCGTCATATCAGTCACAGTCGTGTGGCAGACCCTGTCACTGAAATGATGGGTTGGTTAAAGTGTGCATGTCCTGTTTTGTTTATACAACATAAGGGTGGGTGGGAGGGCCCAAGGATAATTCCATCTTGCACCTCTTTTTTCTTTTCTTTTTCTTTGCATCATGTGCTGATTGGGGAGGGTTTTTTGGAAGGGACATCCTGCGTGACACTGCAGTGCCACTCCTAGATGGGCCCGGTGTTTGTGTCGGCCACTAGGGTCGCTAATCTTACTCACACAGCTACCTCATTGCGCCTCTTTTTTTCTTTGCGTCATGTGCGGTTTGGGGAGGGTTTTTTGGAAGGGACATCCTGCGTGACACTGCAGTGCCACTCCTAGATGTGCCCGGTGTTTGTGTCGGCCACTAGGGTCGCTAATCTTACTCACACAGCTACCTCATTGCGCCTCTTTTTTTCTTTGCGTCATGTGCTGTTTGGGGAGGGTTTTTTGGAAGGGACATCCTGCGTGACACTGCAGTGCCACTCCTAGATGGGCCCGGTGTTTGTGTCGGCCACTAGGGTCGCTAATCTTACTCACACAGTCAGCTACCTCATTGCGCCTCTTTTTTTCTTTGCGTCATGTGCTGTTTGGGGAGGGTTTTTTGGAAGGGCCATCCTGCGTGACACTGCAGTGCCACTCCTAGATGGGCCCGGTGTTTGTGTCGGCCACTAGGGTCGCTAATCTTACTCACACAGCTACCTCATTGCGCCTCTTTTTTTCTTTGCGTCATGTGCTGTTTGGGGAGGGTTTTTTGGAAGGGCCATCCTGCGTGACACTGCAGTGCCACTCCTAGATGGGCCCGGTGTTTGTGTCGGCCACTAGGGTCGCTAATCTTACTCACACAGCTACCTCATTGCGCCTCTTTTTTTCTTTGCGTCATGTGCTGTTTGGGGAGGGTTTTTTGGAAGGGACATCCTGCGTGACACTGCAGTGCCACTCCTAGATGGGCCCGGTGTTTGTGTCGGCCACTAGGGTCGCTTATCTTACTCACACAGCGACCTCGGTGCAAATTTTAGGACTAAAAATAATATTGTGAGGTGTGAGGTATTCAGAATAGACTGAAAATGAGTGTAAATTATGGTTTTTGAGGTTAATAATACTTTGGGATCAAAATGACCCCCAAATTCTATGATTTAAGCTGTTTTTTAGTGTTTTTGGAAAAAAACACCCGAATCCAAAACACACCCGAATCCGACAAAAATAATTCGGTGAGGTTTTGCCAAAACGCGTTCGAACCCAAAACACGGCCGCGGAACCGAACCCAAAACCAAAACACAAAACCCGAAAAATTTCAGGCGCTCATCTCTAGTATTTTGTTTTGTTTTTTTCTGTTGTATAGCGGCATCTACTGGGGGCAAACTTTTGGGGGCCATTACTACAGAGGGACACCTACTGGGGACAAACTACTGGGGGGGCATTACTACAGAGGGGCACCTACTGGGGCAAACTACTGGGGGCATTACTACAGAGGGGCACCTACTGGGGGGAATTACTACTGAGATGCATCTACTGGGGGCAAACTACTGGGAGGTTTCTACTGGGGGCAAACTACCGGGGGGCATTACTACAGAGGGGCACCTACTGGGGGGCATTACTACAGAGGGGCACCTACTGGGTCCAAACTACTGGGAGGCATCTACAGGGGGACATTACTACTGGGGGCAAACTACTGGGGGACATTACTACTGGGGGGCATCTACTAGGGGCAAACTACTGGAAGACATTACTACTGGGCGTTATCTACTGGGGACAAACTACTGTGGGGCAGCTACTGGGGGCAAACTACTGTGGGGCATCTACTGGGGGAAAACTACTGGGGGGCATTATTACGGGGGGCAAGCTACAAGGGGCAAACTACAAGTGGGCAAGTTACTGGGGGCAAACTACAGGAAGGCATTACTACCAGGGGCGTTACTACTGGGGGCATAACTACTGGGGCATTACTACTTGGAGGCATTACTACTGGGGCCTAAACTACAAGGGGGCATAACTACAGGGGCTAAACTACTGGGGGCATAACTACAAGGGCTAAACTACTGGGGTCATAATTACAGGGGCTAAACTACAAGGGGGCAAACTACAGGGGGGCATTACTACTGGGGGCCAAACTACAAGGGGCAAAATACTGGGGCTAAACTACTGGGGGCATTACCACTGGGAGGCTAAACTAAAGGGGGGGGGGGTAAACTACTGGGGTCATAACTGCAGGGGCATTACCACTGGGGGCATTACTACTGGGGCTAAACGACAGGGGGCATTACTACAGGCAACATTACTACTGGGGGCAATACTACACAGGGGCATTACTATTGGGGGCACTACTAATGAGGGCATTGTAAAGGGGGCACTTCATAAGGGGCATCACTCCCGGAGACATAAGGGGCACTACTACTGGGAGCATTGCATAAGGGGCACCACTACTATGGGCTCTATATAAGGAGCACTACCACTGTGGGCACTACCAGTACAGTGGACATTGCATAAGGAGCACTACTACTGTGGCCATTGTATAAGGGGCGCTACTGCTGTGGGCATTATGTGTATTATGGGGTGCTACTACTGTGAGCATTATTACTATTGTGTAACCACGCCCCTTTCTTTTTGAGACCACACCCCTTTTTTGCGGTGCGCGCAATACCTTTATTACATGGGCGCCGTGGGGAGGGGGGTGAGTTCCACCACCTCTCTAGGACCACTTTAAGCACTGGTGGTACCACAGTAATATATTTTATTTCGTACTCATACAAGTATTGTGCGACACTGTTGGTGAAGGTGGTACTACAGTAATATATTTTATTTCATACTCGTACACGTATTGTGCAACACTGTTGATGAAATTAAACCGCAGTGTATAGACAGTTTGTGTACGCAAAGACCATAGGCAGCTTTTTTTGTGGGGGCCCAAACAAACCAATCATTTCAGCAACAAGTAGCAGTCCCTGTTGCTGAAGTGATTGGTTTGTTAAACTGTGCATGTCCTGTTTAATATATACAACATAAGGGGGGATGAGAGGCCCGGGCCCCAAAGTCAATTCCATATAGCACTCTTTTCTTTGCATTATGGGGGTCATTCCGAGTTGATCCCTCGCTAGCTACTTTTTGCAGCCGTGCGAACGCATAGTCACCGCCCACTGTGGAGTGTATATTTGCTGTGCAAAGGTGCTATCGCATGTGCAGCCGAGCGGTACAAAAATAGTTTGTGCAGTTTCTGAGTAGCTCAGAACTTACTCAGCCGCTGCGATCACTTCCTCCGGTCCCGGAATTGACGTCAGACACCCGCCCTGCAAACGCTTGGACATGCCTGCGTTTTTCCAAACACTCCCAGAAGACGGTCGGTTGCCACCCACAAATGCCCTCTTCCTGTCAATCTCCTTGCGATCGGCTGTGCGAATGGATTCTTCGTTAAATCCATCGCACAGCAACGATCCGCTTTGTACCCGTACGACTCGCCTGCGCATTGCTGTGCATACGCATGTGCAGTAGTGACCTGATCCCTGCGCTGCGAAAAATGGCAGCGTGCGATCATGTTGGAATGACCCCCTATGTGCATTGCTGACTGTTTTTCTTTTTTTTTTTGCATAGTTTATTAAACTGCCAACCTTTTTGCCACTGCAGTGCCACTCCTATATGTGCCATGTTGGACGTTTAAGCGCCACATGTTTGTCCTCCCACTGCAGTCGCTTAGCTTAGTCACCCAGCTACCTCAGTGCAACCATTTGGTCTAAACTGAATGAAACCAATATTGTGAGCTGTGAGGTGTTCAAAATAGACTAGAAATGAGTGTAAATTAATGTTATTGAGATTAATAATACTGTAGGAACAAAAATAGGCCAAAGTTCTATCATTTTAGCTGCTGTTATGATAAAAAAAAAAATACAGTTACAAAACCAAAACCCGCAAGGGTGGTTTCGTCAAAACCAATACAGATGCAAAACATGAAGGAAATACAGATCCAAAACCCGGCGCACATCCCTAGTAACCAAGGCCGTAACTAGGTTACCAGTGATGTAATTTCCTGGTGACGCAATGGCCACACCCACCGGAAACCCCGCTGGACGCCGTCTCCCGCAGCTCCACGGCGTGATACGAGGCCTTCACACATATAAGGTATGTTCCCACTGACATGTTTTTTGGTTTTGTTTCACAGCATATTGCCTTGAAAAAAGCTCCCTGCGCGGCGCTGAAACGTTGGCCACAATATGCCATTTATTTGATTTATCATTTTGAATACAAGTTTGTTTTCACAAGACCCTTGGAGTGCCGCCTGTTCCTTTACTATTGGGAGTGGATGGATGCATACCCCTCTCTATAAGGACATTTCTTTCTCTGCATTTCTACAAAGGAAGGCACCTGGGCAGTTGCATCGTTGTCCAGGGAGTGCCGACCATACTAACTCCTGTATATATATATATATATATATATATATATATATATATGCATGGAACAAAATACAGCGGCACTCGGGGCACTGTTTCAAAAAAGATAACATTTTATTGAAGGTGTCACTTAAAAACTACAATGTTTCGGGGCCCGTAGCCCCTTTGTCATGTATCTCATGTGGGAAGGGGTATAATAGCATGGGCTTTCTCTGGGATCAATTTACTCAAACCACTTCCCCACAAGGGCTTGCGCCTTTTGTCCCTGTTAGAAAACTAGGAAGGGGGGTGGGAGCGCTGAGGGCACCAAAAGTGTAGTTATGGCTCTGCTTGTAACAAAGTGTCTGGTCTGTTCTCTTCTCACTTGAGAATGATGGAGAAGAAAATTATAATTTCCAAGGCAGACATAAGGGCTGCTTCAGAGGTGGACGCTATTTCCATTATCTCAATATTCTCGGATGGTACTGGATCTTCATGTAAAGCAGTAGCACTGCACATGTGCAGATCTGGTCTAGTAACACTGGTCGCAGTGCCCCAAGAGCCCCAGCATGATTGACATACAGAAGTCTGCACTGCATGTAGGCACGAAGAGTGTTGGTGTAGGTGGCTCAAACTCACAAAAGCAAGGACATTGTCTAGGAAAATTTTTTTTTAGTGAATACTTTTTGGCCTGTCCATTTAATTTTCTATATAGTGTTCTATATAAATGTACAGTTTAGTCACTGCCTTCCTGCAACAGAGACACTCAAAGCAATAAGGGTACCATCACTGACTTCTAGAAGAATGTCAGTTTTAGTGACCTTGTAGTTATTTCATCATCAGTGCTCAGATACCTTCAGGTTGCAGGAATCCAGCACAAGTGCTGTGCATGATGTCATTTTTGGGTTTTTTTAACCAGATTATCTATTTTGGGATGAGCTGTCATATTTCAGAAAAGATAAATGGTGATACAATATTTCCTATCAGCAGCATCATGGAATCCTTCTGCTCTCTGCCACCCGAGTCCTACTCATTCCAGGGTTCTGGAGTTTCATATTCTTACCTAGGTGATATTTTTCCCAAGGGCTTAAAAAATTGTGTTTCCTATGTGTATATCTATGTGACAAGCTGTGTGAGGAATAAGTGGACAAGAATGAAATAGATATAACTGATCAGTGCTTTTTACATGTCTTCAGTGACTTGGGATAAAGTGCTGAGTCGCAAAGAAATATGGCAGAATGCAGTGAATACCCTATAGATGAGGATTGTTTTTCTATTCAAGGGCAGGTAAGAAAATAGTTTACATCCCATTACAGCATATCAATATTAGAGATGAGCGGGTTCGGTTCCCTGAGAACTGAACCCCCCCCCCCCGAATATCACGTCCCGAGTCCGGATTTGAGCCCGGCTTGGGACTTCCCGCCAGACTCGGAAACCAAAATGAGGCAAAACGTCATCATCCCACTGTCGGATTCTCATGGGTTTTGGCTCCCATATACACAGCCACCCGTCGCCGCCATTTTCACTCCGGGCTTGGAGAGTGTATGCCGTAAAATATAGGGGTGGTGCTGTTCATATAACATTACACTGGCCCTGTATGTTGTAAAAAATCAGGGGTGCAGTTGTTAAAAATTAAAAGCCCACTGCTCCTGTATGCTTTAAAATATAGGGGTGCCGCTGGCCCTGTATGTTGTAAAAATTCCGAGGTGCAGTTGTTAAAAATTAAAAGCTGCTCCTGTATGCTGTAAAATATTGGGGTGCTGCTGGCCCTGTATGTTGTAAACATACAGACACAGGCGTGCGCAGAGACTGACTGGCGGGTGCCGCTCCGGACTTCCCCCCCTCCACGGCATTATAGTGTTCTCTCACCTCCCCTGTCCTGGATATAGACTGCTCACCTGGTCCGCTAACCTGGGCCGCCCAGGTGAGCAGTCTATATCCAGGACAGGGGATGTGAGAGAACACTATAATGCCGTGGAGGGGGGGAAGTCCGGAGCGGCACCTGCCTGTCAGTGTCTGCGCACGCCTGTGCATACAGAGGTGCAGTTGTTACAAATTGAAAGCACACTGCTGTATGCTTTAAAATATAGGAGTGCTACTGGTTAAGTAACATTACACTGGCATACAGGGGTGCTGTGAGAATTAAGGGGCAATGTTCTGTGTGCTGTAATAATAAAGGGGTGCTGTCCTGTGAAATGGAGAACAACAATTTGAAGGAAAAAATAGTGGAAGATCAGGAACCACTTCCAGTTCCTAGTACTAGTGCTGAAGCTACTGCTGCCACCCGTCATAACATTGACGATGCAATTCCATCAACGTCGTCTGCTAAGGCCGATGCCCAATGTCATAGAGGGTATGTAAAATCAAAGAAGCGAAAATTAATAATCAGGGAAAAAAAAGAAATTATCTGACGAGAAACGTAAAATTGGCTTTATGCCATTCATGACACAAAGTGGCAAGGAAAGGCTAAGTCCTTGGCTTATGTTCATGACTGGTGGCTCAGCTTCTCATGAGGATGGAAGCCATCCTCACTCTCGAAAAAAATGTTTTTGAAAAAGCTTGTTAAAGCACAGGAAAATACAACTGTGCGTTCAGAGATATCACAAATCCCCAAGGAGAGTCCAAGTGTGTCCGCGGTTGCGATGTCTAGGCCTGACCTTCCCAAGACTGTATGGAAAGAGGGGGCTCCTACCACCATTTGCACACCCCCTGCAAGTGCTGGGAAGAGCACAGCCAGTCCAGTTGCTGATATTGAGATTGAGGGTGTCACTGTAGAAGTACACCAGGATGAGGAGGATATAGGTGTAGCTGGCGCTGAGAAGGAAGTTGACAATGAGGATTCTGATGGTGATGTGGTTTATGTCCGTGGGATGAGAAAGCCCATTGCCATGCCTGGACAAAATACCAAAAAAGCCACCTCTTCGGTGTGGAATTATTTCTCCACAAATCCGGACAACAGGTGTCAAGCCGTGTGTTGCCTTGTCAATCCGTAATAAGTAGAGGTAAGGACGTTAACCACCTAAGAACATCCTCCCTTATACGTCACCTTCAGCGCATTCATCAGAAGTCATTGTCAAGTTCATAAACTTTGGGTAAGAGCGTAAGCAGTCCACTGACACCTAAATCCCTTATTCCTCTTGTACCCAATCTCCTGCAAGCCACACCACCAACTCCCTCAACGTCAATTTCCTCCTCAGTCAGGAACTTCAGTAGTCCTGCAGGCCATGTCACTGACATGACTGACGAGTCCTCCATAACCGGGATTCCTCCGGAGGTTCCTTGAGTGGTACACCTACTGCTGCTGCTGCTGCTGCTGCTGCTGGGAGTCGATCGTCATCCCAGAGGGGAAGTCGGAAGACCACTTGTACTACTTCAACTAAGCTATTGACTGTCCAACAGTCTTTTGCGAGGAAGATGAAATATGATAGCAGTCATCCTGTTGCAAAGCGGATTACTGAGGCCATAACAAATATACTGGTGTTAGACATGCGTCCGGTATCCGCCATTAGTGCAGTGGGATCTAGACAGTTCATTAATGTACTGAGTCCCCGGGATCAAATCCCATCTAGATTCCACTTCACTAGGAAAGTGATTCCCGGACTGTACATGGACATTAAGAAAAGTATCCTCAGTGGGGGTCATTCCGAGTTGATCGTAGCTGTGCTAAATTTAGCACAGCTACGTTCAGGCACTCAGATATGCGGGGGGGCGCCCAGCATTTCAGGAGTAATTCCCGGCCAGCGCAGCTCCTGCGGCTGGCCGGGAGAACCTCTTCGCTGCCCAGGTCGCAGCGGCTGTGTGTGACAATCAGGCAGAGGCGATCGCTACGGCCTTCGGCCATCCAGCATGCACCGGCGCACTGCGGCGCCGATGCATGCGCAGATCCGACCCGATTGCTGCGCTAAACTGCAGCGAGCGATCGGGTTGGAATTAACCCCAGTGTCCTGAAAAATGCGGTTGTACCCAGTGTCCACTTAACCACGGACATGTGGACAAGTGGAGCAGGGCAAATATAAGGACTACATGACTGTGACAGCCCACTGGGTAGATGTATTGCCTCTTGCAGCAACAACAGCAGCTGCACCATTAGCATCAACTCACAAACGCCAACTCGTTCCTAGGCAGGCTACGCTGTGTATCATCGGTTTCCGTAAGACACACACCGCTGACAACCTCTTACGGAAACTGAGGGACATCATTGCACAATGGCTTACCCCACTTAGACTCTCCTGGGGATTTGTGATATCGGACAACGCCACCAATATTGTGCGTGCATTACATCTGGGCAAATTCCAGCACATTCCATGTTTTGCACATACAATTAATTTGGTGGTGCAGAATTTTTTTTTAAATGACAGGGGCGTGCAGGAGATGCTGTCAGTGGCTCGAAAACTTGCGGCCCACTTTCGACATTCAGCGACTGCGTGCCGAAGACTGGAGCGCCAGCAAACACTCCTGAAACTGCCCTGCCATCACCTGAAGCAAGAGTTGGTAACGAGGTGGAATTTAACACTCTATATGCTTCAGAGGATGGAGGAGCAGCAAAAGGCCATACAAGCCTATACATCCACCTATGATATAGGCAAAGGAGGGGGAAAGCACCTGACTCAAGCGCAGTGGAGAATGATTTCCGTGTTGTGCAAGGTTCTCCAACCCTTCGAACTTGCCACACGTGAAGTCAGTTCAGACACTTCCAGCATGAGTCAGGTCATTCCCCTCATAAGGCTTTTGCAGAAGCAGCTGGAGAAATTGAAGGAGGAGCTAAGATGGAGCGATATCGCTAAGTATGTGGGACTTGTGGATGGAGCCCTTCATTTGCTTTGCCAGGATACAATCTGTTGAAATCAGCACTACATTTTGGCCTCCGTGCTCGATCCTAGGTTTAAAGCCTACGTTGTGTCTCTCTTTCCAGCAGACACAAGTCTGCAGAGGTGCAAAGACCTGTTGGTGGGAAAATTGTCAAGTCAAGCGGAACGTGTCAACAGCTCCTCCTTCATTTTCTCCCACAATTGGGGCTGCGAGGAAAAGGATAACATTTCCTAGCCCACCCACTGGCAGTGATGCAGGGCAGTCAGGAGCAAGTGTTGACATCTGGTACAGACTGAAGGACCTGCCAACGATTACTGACAGGTCTACTGTCACTCCATATGATGCTGTCACCATTGAAAGAATGGTGGAGGACTATTCGTGACAGCATCCAAGTAGGCATGTCAGACAGTTTGTATGTATACTGGCAGGATAAAGAGGCAATTTGGAGGCCATTGCACAAACTGGCTTTATTTTACCCCCTCCAGTGTGTACTCCAAAAGAGTGTTTAGTGCAGCCGGTAACCTTGTCAGTGATCGGTGTAGGAGGTTACTTCCACAAAATGGAGAAGATGATGTTCATCAAAATGAATTATAAATTCCTTCAGGAAGACCTTGACCAGCAATTCCCTCCAGAAAGTACACAAAGACCTGTGGGGTGAGGAATCGGAGGATGAGGATGAGAATGACATCTTGCCTCTGTAGAGCCAGTTTGTGCAATGAGAGATGAATTGCTTCTTTATTGGTGTGGGGATTAATTGCTTCTTTTTTTGTGGGGGCCTAAACAAACCAATCATTTCTGCCACAGTCGTGTGGCAGACCCTGTCCTGTTTATACAACAAAAGGGTGGGTGGGACAATGCCACCTTGCACCTCTTTTTTTTATTTTCTTTGCATTATGTGCTCTTTGGGGCCTAGTTTTTAAAACTGTCATCCTGTCTGCCACTGCAGTGCCACTCCTAGATGGGCCAGGTGTTTGTGCCGCCCACTTGTGTCGGTTAGCTTAGTCATCCAGCGACCTCGGTGCAACCTTCTGGCCTAAAAACAATATTGTGAGGTGGTCAGAATAGACTGGAAATGAGTGGAAATGAATGTTAATGAGGTTAATAACACCGTAGGATCAAAATTACCCCCAAATTCTGTGATTTTAGCTGTTTTCGTGTTTTTTTCAAAAATCATCCAAAACCAAAACCTGAAAGGGTGGTTTTGGCAAAACCAATCCAGATCCAAAACACGAGCGAGGATCCAGATCCAAAACCAAAACACAAAACACGAAAAGTGCCCGCCGCACATCTCTAAATTCAATATATTTTCTTTGAGGTTTAGCTTCTTTTTAATACTTACTGTATGTATAAAATGATCTACAGTGACACACAGATGCCCTATGCACACTGTATGCAGTCACATTAGGTATACATCTACATACTTTCATAGACTCTGTAGTTTAAGCACACAGGGGCCGCAAGTTGTCCATAATTACAGCATATTAAGTGCATCAATATTATGCAGATATATTATGGTTACCCAGAGTTCTGTGCATCCATAATCATGGTTTCTTAGCGGTCATCTTGCACCAGCCCTATACTCAGTGGCGAATTTCCCATTAGGCACGTGAGGCATGTGCCTATGGGCAGCACCTGTTTGGGGGCGGCACTGTGTTGGTACTGTCAGCCCAAAAACTACCAGTAACTGCAAAATATTTTCACTGTACTGTCCCATATGCCATCTTGAATGGAGTGTAAATGGGTAAACCATGCACATACCACCCCTGTAAGCTGTCCTACTTCGTAAATATGCATAGGTAATTAAAAATAAAAAGTCATAGTTAGTGGCTTTTTTTTATTATTCTATTAAATTGGATATCTTTAATTGAGGGCTTATAAACAATCAATAAAAATAATAAAATTAGGCAGCGGGGGACAGAGATTACTGTTGTGCCTAGGGGCGCCCTCACCCCTAAATCTGCCCGCGCCTATACTTGGTGTAAGAGATCCATCTAAAAGCAAATTTACATATTTGCACAACTCAGCAAAGCCCACCTTCCACCCATACTTATTAAACACACTTTCTCTGAATGTAGCCTGTGTGCGAACAACACTTTACTTCCCAGATACACCTCAGCAGCCACAAGGGAAGGTGCAACTGTATGGGGAATTGGAATGGATGCTGCTTAGACCAGGACATTAAACATGATGCTGGATGACACATTATATAATTACATCAGTATAGAAATTGGACAATGAATATTAGTAACTGGGTCCCACAATGCCTTATATGGCCTTGGGACCCATGCAGATTACTTGCCCTGACCTTATGCAGTCATGAGACTATCAGACATATTTATCAAAATTATTTTTACTAAAATAATGTTTTCACACCCTTTTCACATAATTTTAGTATCACCTGAATAGGTGATGGAGGGGATGTGTTACTACATAGGCGATGGAGAGGATATTGTAAAAATTCAGAAAACGTAGATGGCGCATGGGTTACCCTGAGTGTATGGCTCAGGTGGTATCAAAAATGAAGCTGCAAATCATTGGGTATTCCTGGGCAGTGACCGGGAGGAAGCCTGAAGTCTGTCCTTATAGCGCATACCTCCCAACTTTGCTGTTAGCGAAGGAGGGACATCAGCGCACGCCTTCGAAATTAGGGGGCGGGTCTACCAAAAAGGGGGGCGTGATCGCAAGCCATGCCCCCGTTTTCGTAATTATGGGGGCATGAACAGCGCTGTGAGAGCTGCTGGCAATGCCCCCTGTCCTTCTCTGCCAGGAATAGACGCTGTGCGCATGGTGTTTTGCAGTGCACATGGTGTTTTGCCCAACTGCTAACAAAATTCCTGCTGCAATCAACTTGGAATTACCCCCTATCTACTGTAATATGTAGAGCTTTCCCCTGGAAGACACAACAGCTATATACCATTCTGTTCCACCGTCTACCTGTGGCGTGTCCTCACATCCTCATGTCACACTGTTCAACACCCTTTCCCTCCAGAACTATGACTTCAGACACACAGCTCCACATTTATATGTGTTTGCCCCTCTAAACCTCACGTTGCCACAAAGTTCTGCACCTCTAAACGTCCCCACATCCTCTCTGTAAGTAAATATCTTTTACACCAAAGGAAAAACAATGAATTACAAATCTGCTGCAGGAACTTATGAAAAATGTCAGACGAAAAAAAAAAAACTAATATTTTGAAGTAAGAACTTGCTGCACCTGACATTCTGCTTGTCTGGCCTTTCCACAGATCTAGCCTTACATGCATGGCTTGCTTTGCTGGCATAACTTTGCCAAGGCAACTACAGCTTTGTCCCCACCATTGAGGAAAAAATCTATTATCTTTAATGTAGATTGCATCCTGAAAGGCACAGACTTGCCCCCACTATGATGATGCTTTGCCTCTACCATCAAGTTTTACATTTGCACTTTTGATTACATACCTGGTAAATTCTGGTATTATAGAGTCTATCTTACAAGGGCAGACTGACAAACGCAGACAAATCATCATTACAACAAACTGTCCTAGATTTAACCCTTCTGTGATATTGTGTGGCAGGTTCCCTGACGGTCAGATGGTCTGCCAGCAGAATCAGCACAGCAGTCCTTAGCATGTAAGTGTGCACAGCACATAAAACATACTATCAGGGGATACAGGGATTTGGTACAGGAAGGATAGCAGTATGAATCTAGTCAACATACTGAGTGCATCGGCCGTAAATAAATAGTTTTATATGCCGCAAAGGAGACTGTAAAATGTTCTTTGCAGTGAAAGTTCTTCAGTAGGACTGGAACATGTAAGGTGAACTCTATAGGAAGGGCCTGTGAGCAGGAGGATATGAAATGACTGTGTGCAGTCTTAGGTTTCTTTTACATTCAGTATTTGGCTTTAGTTCCTGAAACCTCATTCATTCTGAGGGATACAAATGTCCCAGGAGCTGACCTGGGCATTTTGTAACCTGGGGCCAAGATCCCTTCCCCCTTGCACAACACTGTTATTACTCCTGGGAAAGGAAAATAAACCAGGACACGCCAGACTGGTTTTGGGAGATGGGCTGGACCCCAGAGCGGGCCATACTAGGGACTCACAGTGTATCATTTCCAGGTGATGCCAGAGGGAGATAACAAGCTGCCGGCTGTCTAGACAAGTAATAGGACCAAGCTCAGTGTTAGAGGAGGCAGTCTGGGGTATCCATGGACTGAGGGGGGTATTTCGCATCCTTGCTGGGACACATTCAAGTGCAACACTTAGCTTAGTTTTCTAATTGTTGCATTTGTGTAGAATTGTGCAATATGTATTGTGTTTGCTTCTTGTCTAATTTGATTTAAAATGATTGCTCTAAAATGTCAATTTTCAGTATCAGAAGGGCCACATTAATCTTTCTCTGCAGAACGCTAGTGTACCCACATGGGAATCAGCACATAACCCAGCACATGAAGATATATTACTTGCACATGACCGTTTTAACCCATTGAACAATACTGTATTTAAACTTAGTATAAATTGCAGTTTTTGTGTGTCACAATGTATATGAAGTCTTTAAATTCCGTATTATTTTGTTTGCATACAAGTAAAAAATGACACTAATATAATGTCACAATCTCTTGAATAAAACCCTTATTAATAATGTTTCAGGATGATAAGAATAAGAATAATTGCCTTTTGTGTTGTGTTTTAGATCTCACCTTGAAGTGACTGAGGGTACTGTATATTCTAGATGGAAATAACTGACATGATAATATTAACTGCAGTGAGGCATGAAACAATATGTATTTACTAGTTTGTTCCTTCAATATCTATCTATCTATCTATCTATCTATCTATCTATCTATCTATCTATCTATCTATCATCTACATATACACATTGTATACAAAGTGAATACAAAAATAATGAAAGTGCACATTTATTTTAATGTTAGTATGCACATATTATTTTAATTATCTTTTAATTAAATGAAAAACCCATGAGTTTACAGGACTAGAATGAATTTGCACAACACTGATGTGATTACAGAGAGAGCAGATTGTGAGTATGATTTGCTTAATAATCAGGTTTGTTCCTGTAACACAAGTTTACTGATAAAATAAGTAATTGGCTATATTAAAACAGTCTGGAGCGTATTGTGGAAATATTCATTGCAGTCCTCATAGAGAAACCATTACATGGATTGCAGGACAGACTACTGCAGTGTATTTTTGCATTTGCTTTGCCTGATAAAGCCATGATGTAGTTTTAGGCCAGGCTAACCCTACATGGGAGTATGTCACATTCTCACTATTCCTTACAGATACAGTATGTATAACCTGTCATTCTACAAACTGTGTTCCTGAACTAGCTCACATTTATGTTATGTCGCATCAAGAAATATCTTAGCTCATCATCTCAGCAATAGTTCCTTACATACTGCAAGTGAATAGTTCTGTCAGCTCTTTTACCTAGGCCACACAAGAACCAGGAATATGCAGCGACACTAACTATATGCATGTGTACACATATGCTATATATATAGATATATATAGATATAAAATTTGTGTGTGTGTGTATATAAATATATATATATATATATATATATATATATATAATACACACTGATTTGATGATAGAGGGGGCCTAGGTTAAGGCTGGAAAGAACGCCGTCAGGCAGACATTATACATCTGTTGGATTAAAAGTTTCCTCTGTTTTCTTCGCGACAATTGTAAGTGCCAGTCCTTCATTTTTTTCTGTGTACAGGTTGAGTATCCCTTATCCAAAATGCTTGGGACCAGAGGTATTTTGGATATGGGATTTTTCCGTATTTTGGAATAATTGCATACCATAGTGAGATATCATGGTGATGGGACCTAAATCTAAGCACAGAATGCATTTATGTTACATATACACCTTATACACACAGCCTGAAGGTAATTTTAGCTAATATTTTTTATAACTTTGTGTATTAAACAAAGTGTGTGTACATTCACACAATTCATTTATGTTTCATATACACCTTATATACACAGCCTGAAGGTAATTTAATACAATATTTTTAATAACTTTGTGTATTAAACAAAGTTTGTGTACATTGAGCCATCAAAAAACAAAGGTTTCACTATCTCACTCTCACTCAAAAAAGTCCGTATTTCGGAATATTCCGTATTTCGGAATATTTGGATATGGGATACTCAACCTGTATTATTTTTTATGGAATGTGGCACCACATAGAAAAACTACACGTTTTGAGTGCTGCCTTTTTATATTTGTTTGTGATTGCCTTATGCTTGGTTACTTCTGAGGACACATCTAGCAGAGAGCTGATCTATGTTCATATTTATTATCATGACAGAGAAGCTTCTTATAAAATGACCTTGCATTAGTGTTCAAATAATTGTCCATATTCCTGCTTTGAATTACATTAATTGCTTAAAATAAAGATGTTCTGGAGTTAATATGACACATCAGACCTTTAGATTATTATTTTTTATTAACATTTTATATTAATTGATGTAACAGCGTTTTTGACAATAAATATGAATAACTTACTTTTTGTTCGATAATAAAGTCCTCGATCCACAAGATAAATTACCGTGTTCGCCAAATGTCTCAGCATTTGATATATAAATATTTCTATATCCCATGACTTCAGGTAAAAAGACAGAGTCTCAGCCAGTAGATTACTGCAAAGCAGAAGACTCTTACCCTAGTTAAGGACCAAACCATCGCCAGATCAGTCATCCTCCTCTGAGATGAGTTGTGGGTGAGACCAGTTCAAAAAAGAACCATAAATTCCTGTTTTCTTCCCAAATCCCAGTAAAAAGTCAGTTATGTGCAGAGTTCCAGACTGATGAATAGCCCCAGTGATGGGGATGAGGTTCCTGCTGTAGGAGTGCTTGGGGTTTGTTCTCTGGAGTGTTAGGGGGTTCATGCAGGGTCCATGCTGTTCAGTTCCAAATTCAAGACCTCACGTTTCCACCGGACTGGGGATCATGCTGTTGGGGGTGTCAGGAAGTTGAGAAGACAAAGAGGTGACATCGCTCCCTGATGAGTTACCCAGAGATCCTGATTCTGAGAAAGATACCTGCAATTCAGTGGATACACCACAGTGAGTAGAGAAGTCAATGCATCAGCAAAGGACAAAATATTCTGTGAATTAAATAAAACTGAATGAGGAAAACTAAGTGGGCAAAGGGGCGACACTAAATTAAAAATAGGAAAAGAAATAGCTTCAAATGTAAACAGCGGAGAACTTCACTGAATTCACTGTTCTAGAGAAAGCAGAGGACAAAAGAGTAAAAAGCAATAAAATTAAAACCAAAAGTTACATGGCAATAAAACGAATATAAAAAAAGAGATGAATGGAGGATGACTGTGACAACATAGGGCAAAGGGGTGAACAAACAACTAATTAAAGGAGAACAAAGTGAGCAAAAAGAATAGACAGCAGGAAGACAGTATGAAAGGAATGGACATTGAAGAGAGCACTTGTAAGCTATCTAAATGGTTATATAACACGGGAGGGATATGGTATTTATTACACCTTAGACTGGCTTTGATAGTGTGTACATATCTTTGTGCATGTGTCAGCTGAGCTCAGTACTCGCACATGCCCTGCATGGATGCTTTCATCGTGATTAGGCTCTGCAGGGCAACACTGATTGGGGATCTGTGCTGAGTTTTTATGTTCTTCCCAAGTATGTGTGGGTTTCCTCAGAGTGCTCCTGTTTCTTCTACAGTCCAAACATTGTGCCCGATTCATACCTGATCGCTGCTGTGCGTTTTCGCACAGCGCGCAATCAGGTCATAACTGCGCATGCGTATGCACCGCAATGCGCATGCATGTCGGCCAACAACAACGGGCATCGCCGGTCAGCGCCAGGATGGTGCAATATTTTCATTCACAGGCGTGCCCAAGCGTTTTCAGGGAGGGTGTCTCACGTCAGCTCCGGCCCCGATCAGCCTGATGTGATCGCACTGTAGGAGTAAGTCCTGGGCTGCGCAGAGACTGCTCACACTGAGTGAGGTGCGAACAGATTTGCTGCTGCCCACATGCGATCGCACACTTGTACGGGTGAATTTCCACTCCCCCTTGAGCGGCGACTATTCGATCACAGGTCAGGAACATTAGCAGCCCAGTGATCAGGTCTGAATCACCCCCATATACTGGTAAGGCAACTAGCTTCTGACAATGAGGTGTGCTTGTTATAGGGAAACTAGATTGTAAGTATCACTGGGATGGGACTGATGTGAATGTATCTGTAGAGTGCTGCTTAATATGCTGCTGCTACAGAAATAAAAGATGGTAATAATGATAAAAATAGTAAACAGGCACTATACACGGTACATGTCCAATGTAGGTGGTGTGACTGACACGGCCAGGTTCAGCCTAATAACCACGTTAGGACCATCTGTCCCTTCAGATCTTTTCATTTGTAGCCTGAATTAATTATGGGAATGAGGAGACATCTAGAGTTTTTTTGTTACTTTTGATTGTTGTTTTTTATTACATTACTTTCCCGCAGAAATGCAGCTTGAAAGTGCAAAGTGTATCCCAATAGAAGTGTAGGATGAGATCCAATTGCAGCTTTGTGCGAATACATATATGTGGGCAGTGCTACTGCAGTGTGCCTGTTCTAAGCTTGTATGGCATATAAATAATCCTTTACTGAGAGATGAAATCTTTGCATGTTGATGCATGTAGACAATTCATGCACCTAATCCACGCTCAGCAAGAACGCCATAATCCGTCCAACATCTCCCATATGCTGGCGCATCCCACAGCCATTAACACTGTGGCCCCCAGATCCATGCATTTCCCTGTAATTCTGGGTGTAACTGTACAAAAGTAGGCACATGGTGGCAGAAAGTGCATGTGTGGTGTGCGTATGAACATTTCCAGTCTGTAAATGACCCTTACTTAGTAGTGTACAACTGGCAAGTGACAAGAACGAGCGTGAATAGGTGAGAATGGGCAGAATAAGTAGATGGAGAGAGCAACAGAGTCCCAGACACCGGAGAATTTTCTATATGTAGCAGGCCATCTCTTCCAGTTCCCTATGTTTTGCCTTAGGGGCTGATTCAGAGGTGAACGGCCGCAGTTGCCTCTATTGGCAGTTTCTTGACCGTGACTTTTTGTGAAGGCAGCTACAAAGCCTTTCCCTGCTGTACATCTGTGCGTGTGAAGGTGCTAGGACTGAGATGCCCCTATGTCAGCATCTGTAGGCACTGATGTAGAGTGGTGCATCTTTAGATGCTACCATTGGTTGCACCATTAAGAATTCCACCAGCTTTACAGCAGGTGCACCTTCTCCATGTGTCCTCCTATGTGAGTGTCTGGGCATCTGTGTATGTAACCACTTTCCCTGACACACCTGTGGATTTTGGTGCAGTTGTGAAGACATGTTCAACTATGTGAACATCAGCATTGCATGCAATTCTCTGATTCAGGCCCTTAATGAGCAAATTGTGCCGCTTTATCAAAGTATATTATTGTAAGTGAATGTAGCCTTTACAAATGTGACCACATGACCCTCTATCCTACCACCTACATAGTGCTAGTAACCCTACTGTGAAAAGTCGTTCTCATGCCCCAGCATTCTGTACTCTCCTCATTTCTCCTACAGTAGCTAATAACCTACTTCCCTTTACTATGGTCACTGTCTCTGCATATTACATCATTATACAGCACATGCTCTTTCCTCACCAACTGCTGAAATGCAGGTTGCTCCAAGTCGCTCTGCAATGCAAAATCACTGAGTGCTTTCCAGGGAGGCTGATACGTCTGTACCTCTACTGCACTGCCCTGTACAGCACTGTCATGGCGTATGGGGCTACCCGCAACAAGTGGCGTCCCTGTCAACCCTTGCAGGCTCTGTAAGGAAACAAACATGAGTCAGTGACACCTAGAACAAGGATGTGGTTCCCAGAATAATACAATTTTCTACATTAGCTAGACTAGTGGTTCCCAAACTTTTTTGGTCACGGCACCCCTATACCAAAAGTTTCTTATTCAGAAATTCAGAAAAAAATATTAAATTAAGAAAATTGTATTTATATGTCATCCTTAGGTTCAGGATTCACTTCTGTTTATCCACATATTTTGTGATTGGAAGCCACAAACACTGAATTTGTCTATTACATTGGCCAAAAATGATTTGAATTGGTCCTGGACCACCAACCTGGGGCACCCCTGCAAGTACCCCGAGGCACCCCAGAATGCCTAGACATCCAGTTTGAGTATAACTGAACTAGACACTTATTTTGTAAATTGCTTATTGTAATTATATGTGTAAGCTACATTAATATACCTTTATTAGAGCAATTCTATTGCTCAGAAATAAAAAACAAACAAAGTGCAGCAGCCTATGCAGGACACGTTTGAAGCATTAGTCAGTTATTAAACAACAGCCACTCGGGAGTAAGGTGATCCCAATCATTTTTACAAAGCAGAATTGACCAGTAACAGTCTATTTTTTTTATTAAGCCTGCTCTACCATTATTTCTTATGTGGACAGCTCCTGAAGTGATAACAGGTCCAGTCCCCTCCTCCCTATGGGTCTCAGTCATGGTGCAGGTATCACAGCAGAGTAACGCTTTTAAATTATATAATTAAATAAATGATTTTAAAAAACTGGGCAGCCTACCCCCGTCCTCAAGTCTTCAATCAGCCCCAGGACTGGCCATGTTATGGGGTTTCCAAAGCAGGGTTGTGGGAAGGGGTCTGGTGATTTCTATGCTGCTTCCCTCTCTCTTAGAGGCAACCCCAACCCTGCTCTGACAATGCTGTGCACCTATAGCAGGGTTCCGCCATGCACAAGGTCTATCTATTATAGTGGAGCTGGATGCAGAATTGCGGGTGGCATGCTGCCCACTTTTTAAATTTTAATTTTTTTTTTAATCCACCATGCGCTGTGTGTGGGAAGAGTTTTGTCTTATTCAAAGTACAGGGTTAGACCAGAGCTCTATTGCTATGAGCTGGTGCAAAATTCTACTCATTTTGCACAGACGGAATGGTCGGAGATGCAAGAGAAACCCTGAAAATCTGCCTTTCTACATCCCTTTTTCTTATTAAAATAATATTTATTTGCAAAAGTGAATCTCATTTCTTTACTGCTCTGCATAATGAAGTACACCTCTCACCCTTCCTAATGGGGGGCAGTTTTCAGTACGTAGGGGAACACCGTGCTCGTAATCACACTATTATAGTGGTAACCAGACTAGGTTGTCTAATACTGGGGGTGGGCAAGGATTTGGATATGGGGGAATGCTGCTGATGTTACAGGCTGAGTCTCCCTTATCCAGAATGCTCGGGACCAGAAGTATTTTGGATCAGATTTTTTTGGAATAATTGCATACCATAATGAGATATTATGGTGATGGGACCTAAGTCTAAGCACAGAATACATTTATGTTTCATATACACCTTATACACACAGCCTGAAGGAAATTTTATCCAATATTTGTAATAACTTTGTGCATTAAACAAAGTGTGTCTACATTCACACAATTCATTTATGTTTCATATACACCTTATACACACACAGCCTGAAGGTCATTTAATACAATATTTTTAATAACTTTGTGTATTAAACAAAGTTTGTGTACCTTGAGCCATCAGAAAACAAAGGTTTCACTATCTCAGTCTCACTCTAAAAATTCCGTATTTCAGAATATTCAATATTTCGTAATATTTCGATATTGGATACTCAACCTGTATTCACTCATTTATTTATTTAATTTACTTTATACACTGCCACCCCTATGAAATTAGAACTGGGACATAGGGCTTAAGAGGAATTCAGTTAGGTACAAGTTTGCAGAAGGCAAACTCCCCTAGTTACGCTCGCAAACTTCATCTCCATGCACACACCCGAGATTCTCACAATTAAATTAAATGTCAATTTGCACTGCTAGCAGCGAAGGTGTGCAAATTTTGTCCAAAGCGAACTGGGAAAAGAGCATGAAAATGTTGGGGAGACCTTCCTGTACCCAAAACAAAGTGACAGCATCGTTAGTAGGACCATATAGAAGGATGTTAGTGGGCATAAGGTGTGTATTTAAAAAAAAAAAAGTTAAATAATGTAAAAAAAACTTACGAATTCCGTTTAATTATGAGGGAATTGAAAAAAAAATCCAAAAAAGCAGAAAAATGTGATTTGAGGGTAAATTGAAGCCACTTTAATTTTATTTATTCTTTTCAAAAAGCTTAAAAAAAATATTTAAAAAAGCAATTATATTTAATTGAAATAAATAATTTTAGGGTGTATAAATTAACAACAGAGTTCATTTTGAGGTCATCTGAGGCCATTTTTTCTCCACAAATATGACATAATTAAGCTAATTGAGAAGATTTCCAAATGTCTAATTAGTTGGGGGGGGGGGGGGGGGGGGTATCCAAGGGGTTCTGAAGCAAGTCCCGACATTGTTACCTTAAAATAAAGATTTTCCCTACCTTTTCACTTGCACAGGGGTATGCGAACAAAAACAGGCGTATTTATTCTGAAAAAGAAATGCGAGTTTGGTGTGCATTAGCCTCATGGGACCACACTCGCACCTAACTGAATTCACCCCTTAAGGTAATTTGCTTTTGTTTTATTTCCACTGAAATCTGCTGCAAATCCCAACTTTTGTACTGAAATTTGTGTAAATCAGCAAACAGAACTTCTGGGATTTCCAATCAACCTATATCTTTCTTTTTATACAAGTCATTGATACCCTGAATCTTTATTCATTTCCCTATGGCCCATTTATGCCTTTTTATATTCTTTGTAAGGGAGCAAAGGATACATGTTTACCCCACCCTGGGACATGATATTTCCACAGTCTAATCAGGGTGATAAGAAAGTTCACAAATAGACCATTTTTAAAAATTGTTCTCTCATCCTGGCCATTAGAAGGAACACAGACTCCTAATGCAGGGTAAATATATGACTGCAGGAAATCACCCCGTAAGGTTAGCACAACAGATTACATCAATCTGTCCAGTCCAATCCCACAGATCAGGATGGAAAGTCTTAACTGAATTTATGAAACCTGTTGGATAGATTATGATCCTCCCATTCTATGAACCAAAGTGACTGCCTTCAAAAAAGCAGCTAGATTCCACTCTGCTTCAGGCAGTAACAGGAAAAGCCACCTACCTATCTCTTTACACAAGGGGACATGTACATTTACATATGGGGCCCATGCATCAACGATCACATATTGAATGCGATCTGGGCAGGATCTTGCCACCCAGGATCGCATTGCAATATGCGATCCCTTCTGGTGAATGTATCATCCAGCACCCGCAGGGACAGGTGCTCCGAAAGGATCCCGTTCCTTTGATGTGCTCTGTGGGATTCCAGGGGTCCTGCGCATACGTGGTCACACGTGACAGCGATGCTCTGAGGCATTTCCGGCAAAGGGTTCCTGGGGAACCCTGCCGGAACTTCTTCCTGCGATCTGTAGCCCATAGGCTGGGGGGAACAATATCGGGCAGCATCGCATCCCCCATAAAACCTATGGGGGATGCAGCTGTGGGCTGAAATGGAGGGATCGCAGCACATATCGCCAACGGGTGTGGTATGGTATGCCGGCGGCCGGGCTCCCGGCGACCAGCATACCGGCGCCGGAAGCCCGACCGCCGGCATACCGACAGCGTGGCGAGCGCAAATGAGCCCCTTGCGGGCTCGCTGCGCTCGCCACGCTGCGGCACGGTGGCGCGCTACGCTATTTATTCTCCCTCCAGGGGGGTCATGGACCCCCACAAGGGAGAAAAACTGTCGGTATGCCGGCTGTCGGGATTCTGGCGCCGGTATGCTGTGCGCCGGGATCCCGACAGTCGGCAACATGAAGACCACCCATCGCCAATACCTGCTGTGATCCCTCCTTTATACATTCAGCAGGACCGAAACTAGGATTTCTGTCACCCGGGGCAAGACAGTTATTCGGCCGTGCATTCAGGAGATCCCTAGGGTGTTTTCGGTGACAAATATTATTTGATAAATGGGCCCCATAAGGAGAGAAGTATCAAGCATTGCAGAGAGATAAAGTGGAGAAGTTGCCCAAAAAGAGGTGAGTTAGGAAATGTGGTAAGCCCCTATAACTCCATACTGGTTGGGGGATTTTTACTTCTACTATTACTACTACTCAGTTAAATTGTTTCACTTACAGTCTTGTCATTCATTTGCTGTTGTTGTTGAATTTGTTTCATGAGAATTGATTTCTTCTTGTCTTTACAGCGTTTATTCTGAAACCAGACACGGATCACCCTAGGGCTGAGCCCAGTCATCTCCACAAGCTGTTCCTTCATCAAGGCATCTGGTCGGGGGTTGGCTGCGTAGCATGTCCGTAATGTGTGCAACTGCTTCTCATTCAGTACTGTCCGCACCCTTGTTGTCTTCTCTGTCTGCTTGTGGATGTGAGACCGTAGTGAGGAGGACCTGCCAGACTCTGGAACAAAGGCAAAAAGAGAATATGAGAAAAATAACCAAGCACATGGGTTGTGAGGAAATGCGGAGAGACATGCCTATTAGAGGCTCAGATAAATAGACAGCATGTGTTCATGGAAGATATTTTACACTCTCTATACTGTATATAATAGCAGGCACTGCTGTCAACCATTGTGCACATAACATTGCTTTCAGGTGGGGTTCTAAGGGAAAGAAATTATGGGGGACATTTACTAAGCAGTGATAAGAGCGGAGAAGTGAGCCAGTGGAGAAGTTGCCCTATCAACCAATCAGCAGCTCTGTATAATTTTATAGTATGCAAATTATAGATGTTACTAAAGTGCTGATTGGTTGCCATGGGCACTTCTCCACTGGCTCACTTCTCCGCTCTTATCACTGCTTAGTAAATGTCCCCCTATGTCTGATAAACACATAATTACATACAGTTTAACAGATTGATAATCAAATCCTAAAATGAAACACATTTTGTGAATGTCCATTGGTAAGGTTTTGCTTCTAAATGCAGCCTATTGCATACCTATATACTGGTAATGCTCCTTGGTTAGTGGTGGCATCCCCAACCAGCTGCTGGGTATTGTGGGCCAGACCTGGTCTCGTTCCGTGGTTATATTTATATTCTTGCCAGGTACCATACATTCCAATATACAGTATACAACAACACCAAAGCCTGACCCAGCCACTGGGCAAAGCTGACTATAGGCCCATGACAGAGCAATATTCAGAGAACTCAGTGAGTGAGCACAGACACGTGAGCAGGGGCACTTCTCTCTTATTTCACAACACTGCTTCACGGAGGACATTTATGAGGTCAACTGTATTTCAAAAAGTTTTACAAATGCAGCTTATAGCATTGCATGGTGTTTATATCTGACTTTGCTTAATTCTAATTATGGGAAAATCACTGATTTCAATAATGAGCATGGTTTGGGTGTGACCTAATGTACGACATTTCTCCTCACTTTTATTAGATTTGTTTTATACCTCTGACATTGGCAACTGATCGGACAGTACATGTGCACATTGCCGCTGCATATGGCCTGATGTGATTTGTATGCCAGTATGCTATCTACTCTGCAGTCATTCAGCACAGTATAACCAAGCAGTGGATGATGCAGGTACACAGCCTACACAGAGGAGACTGTAGAGAACACAGCTTAGGCCAGGATATAGTGACAACTGCAGAACGCACTGATATCATGAGGTCAAACACAGATGTGACAACAGCTAGAAAGGATACAGGTGTGACAGAAGACCAACAACAGTACATAAAATAGTATATTCTCTATTGAACAACTTGTTCCTAAGCTAAAAAAAAAGAGAGCCCCTGACATGACCATCAAAAGAACATAAATTGTGACCTGAATATTTCCCATATCCTGAAGTATGCAGCACTGAGCCATTTATACCTGGAATGTTATGGTCGGCCCCACACAATAATTCCTGGTCTCTAAGGCTTATCTCCTCTCCTGGAAGCAGCCGTCGACTACAGATTGAACATCGGAAGCAATCAGTGTGATAGACTCGCTCCCCAACCCTCATTACCAGCTCTGAGCGGGGCAAGGTGCCCTGGCATCGGGGGCACCGAGTGCTGAACAACCTGGCCATGAAAAACAGAAAATGTTGAATTATACATCTGCTTTAAATATATTAGATTGCTGTACGTATGTTGTATGTATTTGTACATTCACACATACCTTTACAATAGAAAGTATTGATCTAGTGTAAGCCTCTCGCCAAAAAGCAGTCAACAACTAAATTAATCTTGTGTAATATTATGCGCCAGGGGTGAATTTGTAAAATAAAGATTCTAAGTCACTACAGAGATTATTACCTATTAAAAGTGATGTTATTTTGTACATTTCTGTAAACAGGTGCCAGGTTGTCAACTCTATTTGTCCCCATGAGAATCGCCACTGCAATACATGCTTCAGATAACAATACATTTTATTTGTATGTAAGTCACATTTCAGCTACATACAGTATTACATGCGCCTTTCCTTCCTGGATTGTGTTAAAATGCACTAGGTCCAAGTATGTTTGGCAGGACTTTGCAACTCTCTATTTATGTCATATTTGAGGTTTGTCTCATTAGATGTATCATTTTATGAATACTTGACATTCACAGATGAAAATAAAATCAATCAAAATGACAAAAGTAGCTAAAACAGATAACAGTTCTAAACTTAATTATGGCCCATACACACGGTGAGATTCGGGCTATGTCCAATTCTCACTATGCGACAGGGGCTAGGTCGGCACATAGTCAGTATCATAAGCACATAATGACTGTGCTTGCGATACTGACTATGTGCGATTTTGGCTAAGTGTCAATTTTGACTATATTTTCTATAGAGAGAGTCAAAATTGACTTGCCTGCAAAGCCTATCTATTCTTGCGATGTCGACCGTGCATCGGCATCGAATCGGGATTGCAAGGTGACTGCACTAACTTTTCTTACGATTTTGACTATATAGTCAAAATAGTAAGAAAAAATCTCACCGTGTGTACACACCAGCCTTACATTGCCATTGTCACAATAAACACTAATGTTAATGGTTCTGACATGTCATAGCTTCCTTGGAAGAATAAGCTTTGCATACTTTACTGTATCATCACTATGACTGCATGTATAACAAAAACAAAATGGATAATTTGTATGGCTTATATATCTATACACCCATACCAGGATAAATGACAACTGTAAAATACTACTTGTGCAGATTTCTTACTAAATGTATGCACATGCATCATGTATGTATCAGATGTAATATAACAATTAATTCCTTAGCAGATCACAGGTTACCTAACCACTTCTACCTTTACAAAGTGGGGATGTGGAAGCTACTTCCAAATTGTACCACTTAAACCACCCACAATGGGCTGTGACCAGATGGCACATTAGTAGTAACTTATGTAGAAATACCCACCTCTTTTGAAGCAAATTATTTGAGACCTGGAGCCAGAGGTATTACATGGTCTGTGTACCTTACTTACAGGATGGGTCAGAGAACTATCAAATTAACCTTTTTGCCTAATGTACTATTTTAGGCTCTTACTGGCTTACATCTCTAATCAGGCTCTGGCTAAAATACAAAAATAAATATGAAACTTTTTATGGCATAATAAGTGTCATATGATTGGGGGCAGCATTCTCTCCATTCTCTCACTCATTCACTTTGAGGGGGTTCACTGTACACAATGTCACCCAATTGGCATATAGACCTCTACAGTATCTTCAAAGGCTTTCAATCCACCCTTTTTCAATTAATCAATAACCAGCACTCCTTATATTATTGCACCTAGGTCCTATTTACATTTTCACAAATAGTCTGGGGGTTCCTTTAGACTCTGTTATGGTTGTTTGTTATCCCCATGCAGCTATCAGAGCTCAATTATTGATTCAGATTAATCCCCATTGCAGTCTGGCAGGGAATACTTCCCTGTGGGTTCATTTCATAGAAGCCAAATATTTAAAAGTTTTTGGGGGGTTTTAATTTAGTGTCCTCTATAAGGAAAAACTGATACCTGACCCACAGGTGTCTGCAATACATGTCCTCAAGCCTACCCATTAAATTGTATTTATATTTGTCATATAGAATCAGCATAGTGAATTGTATAGTCCCACATTGGCTGTCTCAAGATATTATTTTAAATCGGATGTTAACTATGTAGGACTTTACTTGTGATCTGCAACTGGCACTTGCTTTACTGCACAATAGAATTTACTGGAGTGTAAATATGGAGCAGAATTAAAGAATCTTATATAGAGAGTGGTTTCAGCTTGCATTGAAGAGATATACAGGGTATAAACTGCCAAGACTTTACAGCTCTGCCCTAGAAATACTGTAATGTGTGTGTGTGTGTGTGTGTGTGTGTGTGTGTGTGTGTGTGTGTGTGTGTGTGTGTGTGTGTTCTACTAGCTGTGTCTGTTCATACGATTCTGTTGTACTGTACAGTAAAAAAATTGCTATAATATTGCACTGTCTCCTTCCAATCCCAAAAGAGGAATGGAATTACCTGTCTATACAGTTACATCAATGATGAATCATTGTGCATGTTTTGCTGATAACTTCACTATTCCTGCTTGTTCACTTATTTTGCATCCTCCCGAATTTTTTTTTATTTTGGAATACTGAACACTTGTCACCCTTCTTTTTGCCATTTTTTTTTATGAATGGGTTTTTTTAATTGTTACAGTTAGTTTTTGTGTCTTCAAATGCATTTGTTTACTTGTTTATTTTATGTTACAAGCTTATGAAAAGTAAACATGTCATATAATTTAGGACTGACTTAAAAATTGCCTTAGCTCCACCTGGTGTGGCTCATTTTAATAACCTGCATAAATATGAAATCCTACTATAGTCTTTTAGATGTGCTAATTGGCACATAATGGGATGATGTCAATATGTACTAATCCGATAGATTTTTGTTAACACCCCGTTTTGTTTTATCATGGTGTTTGTTGTCAGTTGCAAAGTTCTGCAGAGTATGCTGGTTCTATGTAAATTATTATTAATAATAAGAATAATAATAAGAATAATAATAATATGATTAACATCCACATCATTCTTCTCTCTCCAGTTTAGATAACTCCCCCAAAGTACAACAATAATTTACATAAATTAAATCTACAATCACCTGCTGTATAAACCACATCTCCCAACTATATATATATATATATATATATATATATATATATATATATAATGGAGGTTTATTACAAAGATAGATAATGATGTCAGTTTATTTGGATTATGTTTACACATACAAGGAAGACGGCAATAATATAAAATGGGGAAATGATGTGTGTAGCTCTGCATACAGATTATATGATGAATGTGAGTACAATGGCTGGCAATAACAGCAGTAATAATCATCATAACTCTTATTATGGTATGCAATCCTAATCAGCACGTACTAATACTTTTATTGGGAGGTAATATTGAAAAGTGCGATTAGGTTTCTATACACAAACATTTTCACCAATCTTCAAATTATTCAGATATTTTACTAAAAATAATTGCTTGTAACATAACAAAATAATATTTAAAAAAGCCAAACTATACTCAAGAAATGTATAAACATTATTAAAAAAATGTTTGTAAGAAATAAAGAAGGAACTGGTTATATGCAGCTATATTCCTAATCTGATGATAAGGGTAGCAATGGTGATTTTAGGCAGATTTTTCTGAATCACCTATAAATTCAGTTTGTTCAAAGTGAATTAAAATTTAAAAGGTGTTTTAAAATGAAGCGCCAGCTGTATTATTATTATTATTATTATTATTATTATTATTATTATTATTATTATGTTGGTATATAATAATAATAATAATAATAATAATAATAATAACAACAACAACATAGAACAGGGCAGCGCACGGGAGACGCTGCCAGTGACTAGCTTGGTGCGGGACAGTCTGACAGTGTGTACAACGCGTTCGCTACAGTTTTCCTTTACAGTAACAATGTTCTGTGGGTTCTGTTACAATCATCCGCCTGTGGTTACAGTGTAATAATACAGGACAGAGTGCCAGCTAATAATAAGAGAAAAACGACGTAAATGTAAGTGCGGTATAAAATATTTAGATCAGTGTTTTTACAGTCAATACGTTTACACAAAATGTCCCGCTCCCATACTGCGCCCAGCCGTAACTAGCAAATATATCACATCGGCATAACTCAGACCCGAACTGCCGAACTGTGACATAAAAACCAAATTCATCAAACTATCATAAAATAAATAAATCCATGGAGAGCATACATTATAATGTCATTGTTATACTATAAGCAAAATGGTATACACAAGTCTTTTAATAATAAAAATTATATATATATATATATATATATATATATATATATATATAAAACTATAACTATATATATAGTGAAAGTAAAGCTGGTGAATCACGATGTTTCAAGTAGTAAGAGCTTTCATAAAACAGCAAAAGTCACAAAGTGTAACGTCACCGTGATTTATAACTGCGATATTGCAAAGATATATATTACTGGGTCATACTATATAATATATGTGGAGATTCCGATGAAATAACTGCACTGAGTTCTTTCCACAGAAATTCCGACATAATGGAAATAATTTATCTAGTTATAGCACGAGTATATAGAGGTAACAGATAGACAGAAGGATAGATAGATAGATAGATAGATAGATAGATAGATAGATAGATAGATAGATAGATAGATAGATAGATAGATAGATAGATAAAGAGTGATCTTAAATGCATTGTATTTATATGTAATATTCCGGTACACCATATAAAGTAAAGATAAATCCGTATATAATTAATTATACGCACAGAACAATTAGGCCTGGTAAATCTCTGCACCCATCTGATAAATGAGGGGACATTGTCTAATAATTCCGCCCCAGCCTGCTTTCCCCCAGTGACACATGTATGTAACATGTATGTATAGCGGGTGTCACAGGCAGTCAGGCAGAGGGGATAGGGGCACTGACGGGGCGGATGGATCTCTTGTAGAGAAAAGATTCCTGAGCAGATTCCATCTATGCAGTCAGAGTGTGTGGGCCATGCTGGCAGCGCACCCTGTGTGTAGCAATGTTATGTTATGGCTAAATGAGCATAGCGCACAGACAGTACACACTATCACTATATGTGCAAATATATGCAAATCAGCACAGCACACTATGAGGCTAATACCAACTATAGCAACTAGCTTCATAGGGGAGAACCACCGAAGAACAATCTCACAATAATATGTATGTGTAGTCACACACACACACCTAGGCTGTGATCATTGCTTCGTTCACTGTGTAAAGCTGTATGATAATAATAATAATAATAATAATAATAATAATAATAATAATAATAATAATGATAATAATAACAATACCCACCATACTCATCAATGTAGTAATAATAATAATAATAATAATAATAATAATAATAATAATAATACTACTACATATATGTGTATGTATCTGCAGTCACCCTCCCCGCAGTGACAGTGTAATGGGCAGCACTAGTGACTGCACCCGGGCCGGGGGTGACGGTGCCCGGGAGTGGAGGCAGGGGGGTAATGTGAGGGGGGCAGGGGGGTAATGTGAGGGGCTCACCTGATGTAGTCTCTCTTGCAGTAAGTCTTCCCATCCCTGACAAAGCAGGTGCAGGTCTCGTCCAGGTACTGGCAGCACTCGGCGCACTTCAGGCAGGCGGCATGCCACTCCAGGTCCGGGGATACCCGCAGGATGTACTGGTCTAGGATGTGACTCCCGCAGCCCACACACACAGCCAGGCCGGGCTTCTCTGCCGGGGACAGAGCACAGGGACAGGGGGTTACTCCAGGCTGCGGCACTGCCCTTCCCCACAGGCTGCCCTGCATAGCACCATGTGCGGCCGACCAGGCAGAATAAATTATCTATCTATCTATCTATCTATCTATCTATCTATCTATCTATCTATCTATCTATCTGTCTGTCTGTCTGTCTGTCTGTCTGTCTGTCTGTCTATCTATCTATCTATCTATCTATCTATCTATCTATCTATCTCTCTTCATATATGGATAGAGCGAGAGAGAGCAGTCTCTGCAGATGCACAATGTACCACACACCCGTGTCTCTCTTGTGTCAAACTCACAGTCTCACACATGTCTGTATCATACACAATAATCATACATTATATTCTCAGTAATAACATTCAGCAATCTAACACCATACACAATAACCGAAAAATATAACACAATCTTACATTGCATATTAAATAAACACAGAAAACAAATCTGACACTCATTCACTACAATGCAATCATAATATTGTGTATTCAGCAATCACACTCTCCAATCTATCAATAATTCTGCATTATATACACATACTACAACACATAACAATTTACCATTCACACAATCATTTTGCTTGTCAATGTAGAATCATACACAATCTTCCAGGGTATTTAGCGGCCAACCCCCCGCACTCAGTAATGTGTGTGACAGAGTCTCCGTGTAACCCAGTGTATGGGTCACACACTGCAATGTACAGCACAGCATCACAGCTCCACTAAGTTTCTGTAGTGGGAAGTGGAGATCCGAGGCCTAGTACTGTACATATCTATCTATCTATCTATCTATCTATCTATCTATCTATCTATCTATCTATCTATCTATCTATCTATCTATCTATCTATCTATCTATCCATCTATTTATTAATAATAATAATAATAATAATAATAATTATTATTATTATAATTATTATTATGAATAATATATTATCCTATATATATATATATATATATATAGATAGATAGATAGATAGATATATATATAGATAGATATAGATATAGATAGATATAGATATAGATAGATATAGATATATATAATATATTACGGTAGCATGCACAACATATAATAGAGTCTTCCTAATGTGTATGCTTTTCTGTTATGCTCCTACTTAATAACTAGTCGCGTGTGTCTCACACATACTTACACACATTTAGACATTGGCGCAAGTCACGGGTAGATATGTACATGCATACACTATTATATCCATCATGCACGGTGAGCCTATTTTCTATGGTCTAGAATGCATATAGCAACGTTATAAAGTAACAGATCTGTCATTCTCTGCTGTGCATGGAGATGTGTATGATAGTTATGGGGAAGATCCATGCAGGGTTCTGTGGAACATAAGGGTAATACTCAGAACCACCCATCCTGCTGGAGAGCAGCTAACAGACAACAAGAGGTAGAGCAGACACAGGTAGAGAGAAGGAGAAAGTTAGCAGTGAGTATGCTGATGTTTGCTGGGGTACCAGTAGTCATTGCATTATTCTGCTGAGTAAAAAGAATAAAAGTTGTGGACATGGGAAGCTCACAGTGGGAATACTGGAGGAAACTTACTTTTGGGATGATCCCCCATAGCAGCCAGGAAAGGATAAGTGAAGATGAGCTCCACCATACAGCTGCAGTCTGGTGCTGGAGGCAGGACAGGGAGCCAGAGCTGCAGGACCCTGCTCACAGCTCCCAGGACTGGAACCTGCACTGGAGACAGGACTGTCCCACGCACGGAGCATGACGTCACGCCGCACTGATCAGCGGCTCAGCCCCAGGCAGCAGGAGGGACACCAGCTGGGGCGTGGGCTAGGGATGCTGCAAGGCGATTGGACGGCAGTTTAAATGGGCAGCTTATTAAAGAGGTGCCAGATGTTTTATCATGGGCTCTTAATAGGAGGCATCATTTGGGTGATATGGATAATTTGTGTGAGTAAGATGAGTTTTTATGAACATTCTTCATTATAATGACTTTAAAACAGCCCTCCATCTTTTCTACCGATCTGATCAATATGTATAAGATGCATCTTAATCACTATGTAAGTAAGTCTTACATATTTGGAAAAAAAAATAGTAATTATAAAGCAGATAACAGTAACGTTTGCACTTCAAAATAGTACGGAATAGCTGAATGATATGAATAGCAGTAGAAACATTCCTCAAGCTGCTACATCGCGTCCCACAGATCTTCTCTGATTATTACTCATCAGCACGTGAGCAGCTTACTGTAAATGTATGTACGTGCCCAAATGGGGACCAGTAATGAGATGTCCAAGCAACAGTCTTACAATATACAAGATGAAATACCGAAGTCTTTGTGTAGGAATATATATTTGTGTGCGCACAGAAGCACGATATGTATTATCAATGCATCACGTCATCTTCAGACAGAAGATGAAAACGGTAAAACGTTTCTCTATCTGCAGTATGCAACCGGGCTCCGAAATAAACGGAATCGTATTTACTATCAGCACCAGAGGCGTAACTTTGTGGGAGAGGGAGAGAATGTCTGCCCCAGGTCCACAAATCCCTTTTTCCCGCCTGACCTCCCAGTACGTATTATAGATAGATAGATAGATAGATAGATAGATAGATAGATAGATAGATGATAGATGGATAAATAGATTACTTTCATCTGAATATATATATATATATATATACACACACAAACACACACACACACACACACACACACACACACACACACACACACATATATATATATGTGTGTGTGTGTGTGTGTGTGTGTGTGTGTGTGTGTGTGTGTGCGCGTGTGAGAGGGATAGATGTATATTGGCCATTGCAGACGTACTGTGGGACGGGCCTGAGCACTATGGGGGGCAAACAGTGAATGATCAGGACGGGGCTGACAAGCAATTGAGGTAAGACAGTACAAATTACCTCCAATATATTAGATCAGTTAATTAGTTAGATGCTAGATTACATTTTCCAATCCGGTTAAATATATACTATACAAGTTCATGGAGTTCTGCAGAATCACCCTTCCCCATGCCAGGTGACCCGGATCCATGCAGTGCTACAGTAGCCGCAGCAGCAAGTCACTGACACTCATCTACAGGGTCATTACCTTCTAGCAGCTGTGGACCACTAACAATAATATGTACAAATACTTTTATTCCACGTTTTATTCATTTGTTTATAAAAAGCCAAATATTTATATATCATAACAATATTATCAACCACTTCGCCATAGAGTCCAGATGGTATAACAATTACAGACACTGTAAGAAGAAGAAGTAAAGTAGGTATTTGGCTCATGAGCACACCCGCCGGGGAAATGCCCTTATATTAGAAGCGTGTAGTTGTGTTACAGTATGACACATATACAGTACATAAAACTTTCACACTGAACTTAAAGACATCACAACCTCCTGCAAGAATGTGAGGCATGCTAATGTATACTACTGTACGTAATACAAAAAGGGAAATCTATTATATTTATTTCATATTGAGAATTATATTACCGAATTCTAACCCAATTATATTTCATAGACAGTTTCCATTTTCGTAAACTACAATTAAGCAGATTTGCCTTGGTTTCTGAAATTCTATGCAGGGTCGTCTTGTTATGTAAAGTAAAGGAACAATGTGCCCTACTGCTAATTTATCTATGCCCTTCCACTATAACTATTTCTTTTCCATTAACACCCTCTGCTATACGAATCTAATGATCCTGCCATCTACCTATGTAGATCTAAAGGAGGAGCGCCATCTGCTGGAGGCATGTACATATAACAGATACCGAGTCGTAACATTTGTCTTTTATCATGTTCTTAATAAAATTTAATTTATTGGTGTATTTATGTATGTATTTATTCATTCATTCATTCATTCATTCATTCATTCATTCATTCATTCATTCATTCATTCATTCATTCATTCTTTCAACAAATGCCTTACAGGAGAGCCTCACTTATCAGCATTTATTTCCCCTCTATTTCTACCAAGAATGCCAGAGTTCACTACTCTAAAGTTAGTTTCTAGAACTAAGCAAATGTAGATGTTCCATAAGGTCATTGCTCTCATCTGAATGCTACTATGCACTACTTTCCATCACTGATATTCTTTCCATCTATATAAATCAATGTGAAAGCCCTCACTCACTCACTCATTCACTTTCTCACTGACTCTCTTATGTTCCGATATGATAGGAAGCTGAAATTTATCATAGGTGTTCTTCCGGTGTGAAATAGTAAAATTACGTAATTAGAATAAAAAAAACCCCTCCCCTAAGGGGATGAAAGGGGGTAGACATAATGACGTCATTACAGATGTGTGGCTTGCGTTGCGTGAACGATGATGCCGAAACGGACAATCGGATCAAAATTTGGATTGCACCTCCAGTGGGTAGAATTAAATAAACTACAAAAATGGTCCTGTCACTTTTTACCGTATCTGCTACGGGTGCTCCACGGGTAACACCAAGAACCATAGATTCATATTTACTTACATTAAGACATCTCAGATTTATATCTCTATAGAGTTATCAAATTTTTAACACTCATTTATATTTACAACCATAACAATCATAAACTTTGGTGCGCAGAACGGGTAGAACAGCTAATATATATATATATATATATATATACACACACACATATATATATATATATGTATAAAATTGTGTTAGGCAACAGTATTATAAAAAAAAGTGTTAAAGGGGAACAATTTTATTTCTTTGTTCACCAGATTTTTTTGGTGTTTATTTGTCTTTACGATTCATGAAATATGATTTCCTACTTCACATCCAAATTGGGATGTTTCAGGAAATTTTCTTTCTTGTACAGAAACTATGTTACTTATTTGTGTATATAACATTTGCTTAACTACATCAGTTTTGAGGGTTTAGGGTCTATAAACAAACATAACTTTTAGTATTTTATTAAGATTAGTACTGTGTGTACTGTTTTCTTAGGCTTTTATCCAATTACCGCAATACCTCAGCTCTGTTTACAAACTAGACACATACAGGGTCCAAGTAGTTTCAGTTAGAGAAGTTGGCAGACATTGTGTGGGGAGAATGGGGTGTGGATTGCTGTGGAGGGAAATACAGTTTACTTACCAACCAGTAGGCTCAGCGCTGTATTTAGAGCTTATTCTGCCCCAGGGATTGTGATCAACTGTGTACCCCACAGGGCCACATGGTCTATCAAACACCCCTTCCTCTAATTTCCTCTTCCTTGTACTGGGAAAGAATAGTGGTTTATCAAGTAGCAATAAAAAAAAAAAACCAAAGGAAATAAAGTCTTTTCTATGCTGTACAAGCAGAGGCGGATTGGCCATAGGATCCACAGGGAAGATTCCCGGTGGGCCGGCGCACCCGCGGGGCCTGTTTTGTTTGAGGACATGTGGTGTTATTTATATACATAATGAATAAGATGCCTAACTATTTGCATATATGAAAATTTCTTTGCCACTTAGCCTGTGATTGCAGATGATCTAGTGTATGCTCTGTCTGCCTACTTGGCTGACATATAAGATTGAGTGAATAGTGATTGGGATACGGTTGGTGTAATAAGCAAGAAAATATATATTTCTAAAGAATTATATAGTTTCCTAAATTCTGAAGGTGTATCATATAATGTGCTCATAATATTTAATTTTATTTCCTTTTAACTTCCCCCTTGATGCTGGACATGCCCACTATCTGGGAAGTCTTGGGGGGGAGGGTGCTGCTACCATGGCCCATGGCTAGACCTTACACCTCTGGTGCTGCCCATGTGGGGCCACTAGTACCAATTTTTCCAGGGCCGCTTTTTGTTCCCAATCCGCCCCTGTGTACAAGGCATACTATACAGTAAATACAGTAAATACAGTCCATTCTACTATACAGTAAATACAGTCTCTTTTGGTTTATTGGGCATATGCAATTAGCAAATTGTTAATTTATGGAGTGTTATTTCATGCAAAGTTCCCTTTTCTATTCTAATTATGTTGCATGCTTCATTCATGCTAATTCTCATATTGATTATTTAAACAGGTCCCTTCATAAACATATGTTAGTAATTTTGATCCAGCTGACCCAGTGTTCTCATACAGGTGTGCTTACCATCAGAGAACACACGTTCTGGGGGCGCACACAGGTGCAAGAGGAGAAGCAGCAGATGTGTAGAAGATACTGGGCACACCCTTTCCCGAGTGTTTATAATTGATACTGGGCACATATTCAGATTGCTGGACCACATGTGGGTATCCTTCTGGGAGTGAGTTTGTAGTTAGGATTTTCTATAAAGAACTTCATTAATTCCTTTAATGCAGCGATCGCCGGCTGCCAATAGTCGCAGCCTGGCATGCCATGCAGCAAGCCGTGTTGCAGCATGCCGCTTTGCAGTAAGGTGACCATGGTTACATCTGTATATGTGTTTATTTAATAGTTGCTTTACTTTATTTTGACTAGTATATAGAATTTGCAACATTGAAGTGATGATGTCCCTCTAGGATAAAATGCGTTGGTGTATTTGATATAAGTTTGCTTTTATATTTCTTGATATATTCACTTTTTATCCCTCTATTTGTTCAATTAAAAATTCTTTTCATATGGTACTGCACTATTGTTTGTTACTTCTTTTAATTATATATGGATATATTTGAGATGACCACATTGCAGAATCCTGGCATTTGATGTACCACCCAAAAGACAATACAGATAAGCAGGCTTATGCGTAGCTCTGGTGCGAACACACCTTTATTTATATTTCACTATCACGCTTGCTATACAGTTGTATTTCTATAATACTACACCTAGTAGGTGCCTTTGTCTCTCATAGTAACATACTGTAGTTGTTGAGGTTAAAAAAAGACAATATGTCCATTGAGTTCAACCTATATTTATTCTCATTATTAAAGGTTTTATCCTTGGATTTCTTTTTCTGCTAAAAATTTGTCTAATCCTTTCTTAAACTTATCAATTGAGTCATCTAGTACAACCTTCTCCAGCAGTGAATTCCATAGCTTTACTTCCCTTACTGTGTAGAAAAACCCTACCTACGCTGGATATGAAAAGTCCTCTCCTCCAACCTTAGGGGGTGGCCACGCGTTCTGTGTACACATCTCTTGACTAACAATTTGCCTGATAATTCCCAATATTGCCCCTTATTGTATTTGTAAATACGGGAGATCTCCCCAGAGATGTGTGCTGAGCGATCTATCACAGACCGCTCAGAACACATCTCTCCCCCCACTCAGCACAGCGTGATGTGTGCTGAGCTAGGGGGGGACAGGACAGGACGGGGGGACGGCTCATTTCACCCAGCGGTGAAATGAGCGATCTCACTAGATTGGGCATGCATGCATGGCCAATCTAGAGCCGGCGATAGCGACACACGGGGCCACGCATCACTGTCGCTGGAACCCTACACACGGAGCGATGTGTTCTTAATTTCTAAGCTGTCCAGTCAGATTGCTTAGAAAATAAGTGAACATCGCTCCGTGTGTACCCCCTTTAGTCGCCTCTTTGTAATGTAAAGATATCCATCCTGGTAAAACTTTCATTAAAGTCCAACAACTCTATGCCCTTAATTCATTTTGTAGCTCTTCTCCGAACTTTTTCAAGTTCCAATACAGTATGTCTTTTTTTATTGTGTGGTGCCCAGAACTGTACGCAGTATTCCAAATGTGACCGTACCAATGATATATACAGTATAGTGGCAGGATTACACTTTCTTCCCTTGTCTCCATCCCACGTTTTATGCCTGCTAGTATCCTACTTGCCTTTGCTACTGCACACTCACACTGGGCACTGCTACTAAGACTATTGTAAATGCGCACACCTAAATCTTTCTCCATTACCGATTCCCCTACCTTTTCCCCATTTTATTTATAAATCACATGTTTGTTCTTAGTCCCAAACTTCCAGTTTGATTAAGTAATTCTGCAGACAATCAATATCCCTATCTGATTGAAATATTTTACACAGTTTAGTGTCATCTGCGAAAATGGACACTCTCAAGACCGTCTCCCATGTCATTTATAAATATGTTGAACAAAAGTGGCCCTAGTACAGACCCTTGAGGGTACTCAAGCCTTTATACTTAGCCCAGTTTGAATACTTGCCATTGACCACAACTCTCTGTTCCCTATTTACAACCAATTTTTGACCCACATACAAATTTTGTTTCCTAGTACAACTTCTCTTAGGGGGTAAATCAGACCGGATCGCTGCTGTGCATTTTTCGCACAGTGGGTGATCAGATCTGAACTGCGCATGCGTATGCACCGCAATGCACTGGCACTTCGGACGACTGCACCGGGCATCGGTGCCTAGCAGCGGGATGGTGCGAAAAAAGCGATCGCATGGGCGATCGCAAGGTGATTGACAGGAAGAGGCCGTTTGTGGGTGGCTACTGACCATTCCACAGGAGTGTCCGGAAAAACGCAGATGGGACCAGCCATTTTCTGGGAGGGTGTCTGACATCAACTCCGGCCTCGATCAGCAGGATTACATCGGAGAGGAAGAGTAAGTCCTGGGCTGGGCGGAGACTGCACAAACTGCTGTTTGTGCAGCTCTGCTACAAATGCGATCGCACACCTGCACAGACCTTTTTCCCTCCCCCTGTAGGCGGCGACTATCTGATCACAGGGCTGCAAAAAACGCACCGTAGCGATCAGGTCTGAATTACCCCCTTAGTTTGTATATCAACCTCATGTGTGGTACTGTGTCAAAAGCTTTCGCAAAATCTTAATAGACCACATCCACTGCATTACCCAGGTCTAAGTTCACACTCTCTTCCTTACAGAAGCTAATTTAGTTTGTCGGACATTACCTATCCCTCACAAATCCGTGCTGGTTCCTTCTAATAAGCTTGCAGGATCCTAAATGCTCCTGAATGCTATGCCTCAGTATACTTTCTAATATTTTCCCCACTACAGATGTTAGACTTACTGGTCTGTAGTTTCCAGGATGGGATTTGCTTCCTTTTTTTAAATAATGGCACCACACAAGTCTATACAGGCCAGGAGATTTATTAGTCATGAGTCTGCTTAGTCGCTCATGGACTTCTTCCTCACTCAAGCGAGTACTAAGTAACAGGGAATTATCATTTACATTGTTATAGAAAATTCCCACCATTTATTCCTCTGTAGTAAAAACCAACATAAAAATATTTGTTTAATTTCTCTGATTTTTCCTTGTCGTCAATTATAAAAACGCCCAACTCACTTTTTAAGGGTCCTATATTGTCTTTTTTTTTACCTTTTACCCAGGAGCGGTCCTTGGTGCGGGCAAGCAGTGCCTGCGCCCAGGGCACTGCGGCCTGGGGGCGTGGCCACAGTCACCCCGCAGGCACTGCCGCCTACCCGCACCCCGCTCCCCAGCTGCAGCAGACGCCGTGGGCTGTGTGGGCGTCCGCTGCAGCTGGCTCCAGTGACAGACACTAGAGGTCAGGATTGACCTCTAGTGTCTGTGCGGCGCTGCTATGGGAGAGACGTCATAACGTCTCTCCCATAGAGAGGAGCCGCGGGAGGCCAGACGGAGCAGCGGCGGTCGGGAAGCAGGAGCGGGGCAGTGGTAAGTATTTTTTCTTATTTTTGTGTGTGTGTTGACAGGGGGCACAGCAGCAGATGGCACAACTATTAGCACAGCAACAGGGGGCACAGCAGCAGAGGACACAACTATTGGGGGCACAGCAACAGGGGGCACAGCAGCAGAGGGCACAACAGGGGGCACAGCAGCAGAGGGCACAACTATTGGAGGCACAGTGACAGGGGACACAACTACTGGGGGTAAAGTAACAGGGGGCACAACTACTGGGGCAAATCTACTGGGGGCAAAGCAACAGGGCACAGCAACAGAGGGCACAACTACTAGGGCAAAGCAACAGAGGGCACAGCAGCAGAGGGCACAACAGGGAGCACAGCAGCAGAGGGCACAACTATTGGGGGCACAGCGACATGGGACACAACTACTGGGGGCAAAGCAACAGGGGGCACAACTACTGGGGCAAATCTGGAGGCAAAGCAACAGGGGGCACAGCAACAGAGGGCACAACTATTGGGGCAGAGCAACAGAGGGCGCAACTACTGGGGGCAAAGCAACAGGGGGCACAGCGACGGGGCACAGCTACAGGGGGCACAGCTACATGGGGCAAATCTACTGGGGGGGCACAACTACTTGGGGCAAATCTGGGGGCATAACTGTGACCACGCCCCTCCCCTATGAAGCCACGCCCCTACTTTTTGAACCGCGCACACTAGTTGTTTTGCCACGGAGGGGGGGGGGGGGGGGAATGCCAGTGGAAACTTTCGCACTGGGTGCCACAAGGTGTAGAACCGGCCCTGCTTTTACCATTGATATACTTAAATAACTTTTTGGGGTTTGTTTTGCCTTCCTTTGCAATTTGCTTTTTATTTTCTATTTTAGCAGTTCTGATTTCCTTTTTGCATTTTTTATTACATTCCTTATAGTAGATGAATGGCCCCACATTTCCATCTGACTTGAATGCTTTAAAAGCCTGCCTTTTTTCCCCATTTCTACCCTTACCTCACATCGGCTTATACTTAGCACTCTTGCCTTTGTTGCCCATGGGTATGAACTCATGCGTATATTTGTCTAGCATTATTTTAACTGCATCCCACATTTCGACAGTGTTCATAGTCTTAAACAATGTATCCCAATCTATGTCCTTTAGAGCATGCTTAAGAATAGTAAAGTTTGCCTTTCTAAAATTAAAAGTCTTAGTTGAGCTCTTGCATTGCTGCTTTTGGAAACTTATTTAGAGTGACCCCATATTATCATCACTGTTACCCAATGTCTCCCTTACCTTAATATTTGATATTACCTCCACATTATTTGTCATTACTAGATCCAGTATATTCCTGTTTCTAGTTGGTTCCTCAATTACTTGGGACAAGTAGTGATCTTTTATTACATTTAAAAATCTATTACCTCTAGCTGTATCACATGACTTATTTAACCAGTTTATTTCTGGATAATTGAAATCCTCCATAATTAACACTTCCTCCATTGCTGCAGCCTTTTAAATTTGCTGTAAGAGTTGAGCTTCCTCAGTCTCACACAAATCTGGTGGTTTATAGCATGTCCCTATTAGTAGCTTTTTTAAGCGTTTCCCTCCACTTGCTGTTTCCACCCATATAGACTCTATGTTATCCAGGGCCATCTTAACAGCAGTGTAGGCCCCTGGGCACATCAAGGCACTGGGCCCCCTACCCATCCTCCAGCGGTAGGGGTGGTGGTGGTGGTGGGGGTGCTATCAGCGACAGCTTAGATGTCCCGCGGGCGGTAGCGGGTGTTCTGTCTTCCGCTCATCATGTTGGACCTGGAGCAGTAATGTCTGCTAATTACCCCTGTACTGCACATATGGGGCTAAACTGTAGAAGGAGGCATTGGGCTGAATAAAGAAGCCCTGGTACATGACTTCCAGGGGGGTAGGGGGTAGTTAATATGTCGGGGAGGGGTGGATAGTGGAGTGGGGTTAATATTTATCATTTTCCGGTGGGAGGACAGCTTGCTTGACTGCAGATATCTCAAGCTCCTGAAGATACATTTCTCAGCTTTGAATGGGATAAAAACTAGAGAGTCCCACCTTTCAGAAGGTTCTGGAGACTTGGGGATCAGAGTTCAGAAGCCAGATCAATTCACCAACGAAAATCTAAAACTGCATATTAGGCGTGTGGAGCTGGAGCAGGGACCAGCTACTTGAAGGCTGATATCTCTGGTTCTGGGCAAAGTAGAGACAAGATGCCAGTGTCCACCAAAAGGGTAGAGTCACAGCTTTTGGATTATGTCCTCAGAAAAACTCTAAGTCAGACAGAACCCGAGATATCTGGCTGGGAAGAGGAATTAACAGGCTTGGATGGGTACCACTGCTTTCAAGTCGAATATCTCCGGTTCCCCAGGGCCGATTTTCAAAAATCTGGTACCCCTGGAAAGAGGGGACCCTCAGCTATCAGATAAGGGCCCTATACTCCTGGGGCCCTTGGGAAAGAGCCCATTGAGACCATACGAAAAGACAGCCTAGATGTTATCCCCTGTACCCTCATAAATAATTTCCTTTAAAAAAGGTTTTAAGATTGGCTTAACACAGAGACATACTCCTCCTCCCCTTTTATTTGCCCTGTCTCTCCTGAAGAGGGTATAGCTCTTTGAGTTTACTGCCCAGTCATGAGAATCATACCACCATGTTTCAGTAATACCTATAATGTCAAATTGTTCATTCATTGCTACCACTTCCAATTCCCCCATTTTGCTTAACATTACTCATTGTTATATATTTTAATATTTAATGATAATATACATACTATACCATTATCAGTATCCTTAAGCATTAAGATCCATCACCATCAACACTTATTTATATGCACATACTATACACACAGCTGCCCGGGCCTTTGCTTCCCTCCCATATGTGTTTCTGATTTATTGTTATTGCCAGTGGTGACCACTGTTGGGGGGAAAGGGGGTGGTAGGGGTAGGCGACGGTCATAAGATCATCTCTGCATGGGTAAGCACATCTAGCAATATTCATGAAATTCCTTAAATTCATTTTAACATTAACTGTCATTCTTTTAATCTATATATGTTTTAAAAAATATATATATTTGAGTTTTCTTTGGTGTTGGTGGGATGGGGGAATCATGGAGGTGGATTGGGGCCCTGTAAGCTTCATTTGTACGGAGCCCCATACTATAATGTCTGATGTCAGCCCTGTTCACCAGTGTACCAACCCCTCAAAGATTGCTCAAGCACTGTGTATATGGCTTCACCCCTGCCAAAGACCGCAACTCCAGGTGCCACTTTTTCTTCAAGGGTCTGAGTGTCCAATAGGGCAGTAGAGAGCCTGGTCAGGCACAGGTACTTTTCAGGGGGTGTGGCCTAATCAAGGGAGGTGTGGCCATGCACCTTTAGAAAAAATACAGAAAAAATAGTATGAATGAGTATGATGGGTGGGGACAGTGCCGTTTCTTGCGGCGGGCGATCCGTGCAACCGCACTGTGTAAAATGGGGACTCTTGCCTGCCGTACTGTGTAAAATGGGGACTCCTGCCTGCCTGCCGCACTGTGTAAAATGGGTACTCTTGCCTGCTGCACTGTGTAAAATTGGGACTCTTGCCTGCCGCACTGTGTAAAATGGGGATTCTTGCCTGCCGCACTGTGTAAAATGGGTACTCTTGCCTGCTGCACTGTGTAAAATTGGGACTCTTGCCTGCCGCACTGTGTAAAATGGGGATTCTTGCCTGCTGCACTGTGTAAAATGGGGACTCATGCCTGCCGCACTGTGTAAAATGGGGATTCTTGCCTGCCGCACTGTGTAAAATGGGGACTCTTGCCTGCCGCACTGTGTAAAATGGGGCTCTTGCCTGCCGCAATGTGTAAAATGGGGACACTTGCCTGCGTAATGTGTAAAATGGGGATTTAATGTATCAAGGGCATTGCAGTGTATGGCATAATATATATATATATATATATATATATATATATATATATAAGCAACAGAAGAACCCCGGCACTCTGGACTGACGCAAAATCCTGCTCCGGTGCCTTCCCTTCAGGGCTTGTTACCACTGATCAGCATATATTATCTTAGAGAGGGCGGCACTCAAAGACTTGGCACAAAAGAAGTAAATGAAAAACCCCCGCAGGGCAATCTTTAATGTGACGTTTCGGGGACTAGCCCCTTCCTCAGACAACACTCGTGAACAACAATCACTGCTTAAATAGACAAAATAATTATTTTGTCTATTTAAGCACTGATTGTTGTTCACGAGTGTTGTCTGAGGAAGGGGCTAGTCCCCGAAACGTCACATTAAAGATTGCCCTGCGGGGGTTTTTCATTTACTTCTTTTGTGCCAAGTCTTTGAGTGCCGCCCTCTCTAAGGTAATATATATATATATATATATAGAGAGAGAGAGAGAGAGAGAGAGAAAAGATTTCCCCAGGGAGCTTGTCATCCTTTGATATGTACAAGTTTACTAATACAATCTTAAAATTGGCGTTTTATTGTTATTTAAAACATACAATTGATAAAAACTGTTTGACAATTTGCCCAGGTTGACAATAAGATATATTTGTACAGACAATAGTTGTGTTGATATTATTCCATTTCATTCAAAAAACAGTAAATGTTCTTTCCTGAAGCAATGACAGAGACCCTGTCCTAACCCAACGCGTTTCGTCCTACAGACTTCATCAGGGGTACAGTATGGTCAAGGGATCAAAATTTGGACAAATATCTTTCGTGTCTTCAAAGGCAATATAATATTTTAAAAAAAATGGTATTGGACCAGATTTCACCATATGGAATATCGATTGGAATTAGATATGACCCATTTGGTGATTATCCACTAAGTAAGGCCTGGTTCAGAAAATTAATTTCAAACCATATTGGTAAAATCAAGCGCATGAAGCAGCTAATCACTGGATTACAATCAAGCGGAGTTTGAATAGGGCTAAACTCTTGAGATAGTGCCTCTCTCCAGTCAGTAACACTCTGAGCTGCTATATTTATATATAAATTCCTGTGGTGGCCGTGATCTTTTGGTGCACGGTCAAAAACTGGAGTGTAAGGCAGTCTTTTCAGATGAGGCCCACGCTTTTTTTTTTTTTAAATGTCAGGGGGGGGGGGGGGGGGGGGGCGCATTTTGAAATCTCGCACTGGGAGCCAAACTGGCTAGAAACAGCCCTGGGTGGGGAGAAGAGCTGCAGATGCTACTGCCAGATATGGAGTGGGGGGGGGGGGAGCCTTGGGCCCCCGCTGCGCCCCTCCATCAGGTCTGGGACTGAGTAAATAGTACCTGCCCCCACCCCCTCCTCTGCACCACTGTTGTCCAATGACTTTCCCATCCATACTGGTAGCTGTAGTTCACAGAAGGGGAAATGCACATAGTGCCCAATTCACTCTTAGGTAGTGTGAAATACAGTCAGTCTATAATATCCAAACAGAGAGAGCCCAGTGTCGGACAATAGGATTATTATATACTGGGGTCTGCAATGCAGTGTTAAAGGGAGGGGGCACCCAATTTTTATTTTTTTATTTTTTTGCCACTGAGCCTTTTTTTTTTGCCACTGAGATTATGCACAAATCAATCAGCAGGCACACAATGCAGGGATTTTATGTATTTAATGGTTTAATTCACATGGAGATTTCAGGGTAACCTGTATCAAGCATGGCTAAATTGTCGATTGTGATCGATGGGTCATCCATTGACACTTGACCAGTAAATTGAGGTGGACGTCCAGCAGTTACCAATGAGAATTAGACTGATTTTATTATTGGGCCAAGCCGCGGCCACAGCTATCACGTCTCCGTCGGCTGTCATGTGTGACAGCCTCAGCCAATAAGAATCATTGATTCATGACATGTAACAGCTTTCATTGTGCCGGCAGGGTCAGAAGCGAGGGGGAGATTAGGCACAAGTGCCAGATAACAGGAGAACAGGGACCCATGGGGGAAGTGTATTGGAAGAGCCACCATGTCTCTTCTTCTCTGAAAGCATCAGAGAAGTTTGCCTGGACTCAGTGAGAGAAGAATAAGAAGGTGACCTCTTGTGTAAGTAACCACATGAGTTTGATGTGCAGAAGAGGAGGGGTAGCAGAACACAGGTACACACAGATAAGACAAACATACAGAGGGGAAGGGGTACAAAAAGGTGCACACAGCAGGTTGGCTCAGTGCCCCAACAGCGTGCAAATGTCCCTACTTAGTATATCACAAAAGATTTTACACCTTTATAGTACATCACAGAGTTCAAAAGTCTGACCATCCCTGACATATATGATGCCCAAGCCGATCAATAGGCCTGGTTCAGAGGTGGACTCAATGCCAATTTCCATCACAAGCGGCCAATGTTTGCAGTACTGCTCATGCGCCTGAGTCACATTGCGCAAGTGTGCTGATAGTTGCTCTTGGCAGATGCAGAGATAGGCATTACTGGGAGATAACAGGGGGGTTACTATGTGGCTGCCAACATCCTAACACGCAGTTGCACCAACGTTCTGACGGACATTCTGACCAACCATAGGAATGCTCAGATGTTGGTGAGTGGCAGCCATTTGGTGTCTCTGTACAAAATCCATTGTCTGCGGCATCAGCATAAATTCACAGATGCACTGTGCACATAAATCCCCATCTGCTTATAGATTATAACCAGCCCATTAATCCTAAATGTTCTTTCTTTTACTTTCTTACAATTCTCATGTACTGTCCATATAAATAGTATAGGGATGGAGGCGGAGCAAATGCCATCCCCTGGAAACCACTGTCAGAGCACTGACCGCTGCCACCTCCTGCCTGGTGGTCATGTTTCAGACCTGTGCATTCAGACCATGTCCTCAGGACTCTCTCATCATCAGATCCTGTACTATAGACCAACATTGTATTTCTGAGTAAAGCACAAGCATTTTACCACCTACCCACCATTTATTATAGAGCAACACAACCCACTCACACGTGCTCATTATTTGGAGCAACATATCATCTAACCATAACCACCCTATACCGTCATGACAAAGAAAGAAAGAAAGGGCATTTACTGCATCTGTGTCTCTGCATTTGTTCGTTTATTTGCAAATGACCCCTATGAGCACACAAAAAGCAATGACTTGAGAACTACAGTATACAACCAGAAACCTCTGCTGTAGACATCTCTCTGCGCCTACTGTATGTCAGTGATAACTATTACAATGCTTTATCACTTTATAATTGCTTTAAAGTGCAAAATAATCACCAGGACAGACGAGTCACATCAAGCATGAGCTACCCCTAGCTTGGCAGATAGCAGAGTGTATCCAACTACATAATTAGGAGAAGACAGCAAACACAAATAAAAAGAAATAAATAAAAATGGATTTGTCAATTGTTTTGCTTAAGGGGGGTACACACGGAGCGATTTTTGCTTCATTTCTAAGCAATCTGACTAGATTGCTTAGAAAAGAAGCATACATTGATCCGTGTGCAGAGCCGGCCATAGGCATAGGCAAACTAGGCAATTGCCTAGGGCATTTGACATGTCTAGGGGCATCAGCAGCTTCTGCTGATTAAAATGATATGCAGCATGCCTATATTCTGTGTGTAACATTTCATATGCAGATACAGCCACAGTCTCACACAGTATATAGGCATGCTGCATATCATTTTAATCAGCAGAAGCTGCTTGTGCATTTTAGCTACATAGCAATGCAAATAAGATGCATTTTAATAAAAAAAAGGTGCCCAACGTTAGCATTGAGGCAAGATTTATGAGGACACTTCGGTATCCAAGTAGAGGCAGAGGTCACAGTGTTAGTGGCAGTGTGAGTGCTGTGTGTATATGAGTGGGTTGGTTGTGCAATAGTGTTCGAAATATGTGCAAGGAGCATTATGTGTGTCATGTAAAAATGCATTAATAATGTGCAACATATGTGTAAGGGGCACTGTGTGTGTCATTATGTGTATAAGGGCATTATTAATGTGCGGCATATGTGTAACGGGGTACTACTGTATGTGTGTCAATATGTGTATAGGGGCACTAATAATGTGCAGCAAATGTGTAGGGGGCACTATGTGTGTCATTATGTGTATAAGGGCATTAATAATGTGCAGCATATGTGTAAGGGACATTATGTGTAAAAGGGCATTAATAAAGCTTGTCATAATGTGTAAGACGCATTATGTTTGTAAGGACATTAATGATGTGTCTCTTGTGTAAGGGGCATTACTGTGTGGAATTATGTGTATAAATGCATTACTAATGTGTGGCATTATGTGTATAAGGTGCTCTACTATGTGGCGTTGCGTATAAAAAGGGCACTACTGTGTCGTCTAATGTGAATAAAGATCAATAAGGTGTGGTGTAATGTAAATAAGTAGCAATTCAGTGTGATGTAATGTGAATAATGAGCTCTACTGTGAGGAGTAACGTTTCTAAGGTAAAGTGATACTATTGTGGGATGAAATGGAATTATGGACACTATCACATGATGTGCAGCAAATATGTAGGGGGCACATTTGGCACACAGCCCCTTTTTGGGCTGTGTGCCAAATGTGCGAACTGTTCCTATTTAAAATATAGGGCATACAAATACCAAAATAAGGACTGTTATGGGTGAAGGGTGATGGTGCTGGGAAAGAGGTACAAGGTCAGAGGCTGAACAAGCGGTGGTGCTAGGGGGCACCAGCCAAAATCTTGCCTAGGGCATTATATTGGTTAGGGCCGGCTCTGTCCGTGTGTATGCCCCATAGCGATAGCGATGCGTGGTCCTGCGCATCGCTACCACTGACTCTAGATTGGCCTGCATGCAGGCACAATCTGGCCAGGTCACTCACTTCACCGCTGTGTGAAATGAGCAGCCCCCCCTTCCGCCCCCCCCTCGCTCAGCACACATCACGCTGAGTCCTGAGTGGGGAGGGGGGGGAGATGTATACTGAGCGGTGTGTGTGTGATAGATCGCTCAGCACACATCTCCTCGTGTATACCCCCTTTAGAGCTACAGAGATCAGCTAATTCAGGGGTCTATTCACAAAGCAGTTGTCAAAGTCAGAAAAATATCACGATGCACACTGCCATATTTGCACCTCATACAGGTCCGCGCTGCGCATGCGTGCGCTCTCCCGTGCGTGCGCATACTCGCTGCTGCGGGCACCCGCGGGCGCGCTGTATGTGCATTTACGGTAGAGTTTATGTGTTCGTAGCGTGCGACTCAATCGTTACATATTTTCACCATATAATGCATTTTGTAGATTATGGTCCCTTTGATAGAATCTGAAAGTTTAGTTAATGTAGCATGTTCATGGACAGAGAAATCCCACTTTGTTTGATACGAAGGGTCAGACAGGAGTAATACAGTGGTGTTTAGTATCCATCGGAAGAGTATTTAATTAGCAATATTCCGGTGTTGGTTTGAAGCGAATTAATCGCTCGTGCGAATAGTTATGGACATAAGAAGTTTATGTCCATTTACTATTATTTGCACTTACTTATCCATGCGGCGGGAAACCTAGTTTCCCACCCACCTGAGCAGTTGGAAATCGTCACAGCCCACCTGTATGAATCAACCTATGACCTTTTGTTATAATGCGAGGAGGAATTCCTGTGTCCAATGAACAATGAGATTGTAGGGACCATTGAATTGTATTGTGTGTGGGGCATAAATAGACAAGCCTATCACATCCAGCTCTCACTCTTCAACGGTTCTCATTGCTGAAAATCGGGAGCTGGATGTCCAGAGGCGCATGCGATCGTTCCCCTTTGTGCGTAAGTTTTTCTCCGTAATCATATTGTCTTTCTTGTTATTATGGGCCATATCTCTCTCTCTCTCTCTTCTCCTCTTTCTCTCGTATTCTCTTAAACGTAATAGTATTGTATTGTATTTACTGTGTAGTTACCTGGTTAGTTAGTCTATGTTATATTGTAGTGTATAACTTGTATTGTATTAATTCTTTTGCAAGTATAACATTCATAATATATATATAAGGTGTTGGACCCTAAGCCCGGTAGTGGTGTATTTATTATAGTGTTAAGTATTTTCAGAGCGTCGGTGACGCTCGAACAGCTTTTAAGATAATCAGGCTACACTGTGTTGCATCTACACCCTATCTCTACACTAAGGTTTTACTGCATATTACATTGTTTATGGTTTAGGTATAAAGGTTTAACATTGTGAGCGTCAGCGCCGCTGGTGATCTCCTCGTGGTCCCGAGCGTCCGCTACGCTATAGCGAATCATTACGTTAGTCAGCAGCCAATAGCGTGCCTGCCTGTGATCTCTTGGCCGTGAGCGAACGTGACGCTTGAGCGTCTCGACTACGGCTAAGCGATTGTTACGCAACGTGCGTACCCTTACGGTACTCCATACGTGAATAGCGTACAGTGTTCTTAAGACCTCATAAAGGGTTTTATATAAGATAAATATTTAGCTTTATCAATTGGCGGCTCGTCCTGTCCTTCACATATCTCTGCTAGGTAATTTCAGCAGACATTATCCATCAGCAAAGGGCGGGAGATCATATTCTTCGCAGTGCTGACGGGATAAGCATCTGCTTCGTTTAGTAAAGGGTGCTGAGGGAATCCGGAACCGGAGGTAAGAACTGTTTATTTCTATCTTGCGTACGCACACACGCATATCTGCATTTCTTTTTCGTGTATTTTCATATATCACTCTCCTGTTTGCCATTTTATAAATTGATAAAACGTGCTAAGAGAGATTTGTCGCTATTTCATAGTTAAAGTGTAAAAGTAATGCATTAAGGGATAAAGTGTAAAGCACACACGCAGCTCTACCTAAAGGTACAAGGAGAGATTGGTGTGGGGTTCAGTAGAGGATCGAGGATCATCTACATTGATAAACGTGTTAGTTGTGTTACGGTGGACATTGGTTTTGTGTACACGTGTCTCTAACAAAGGGCTGAGACTCGCGTACGCAAAGGCCGACGCACGCAGCGTAAATTACGCAACGGAGCGTCTGGGTACGCCCACGTAACTCAAGTCACGATAGTGTTGATTTTACAGGCGATAAATAGCGCAACAGGCGATAAGTAGCGCAACAGGCGATAAATAGCGCAAATCTATTTTAATATCCGAAATTTAAATTAACAGATCCTTCTCCAAATTTACAACACATCTGGTCTAAAGAAAAATTTCTGCGCAGAAATAGAATTAGAAACAAAAGTGTATATGTGGTGAGTGAGTGTTTGTTTTTACAATTTTGGGGATTGAACCACAGAAATCATCGAGTTCTCGTGAAGGTACATACGTATAAGTGACATACGTGGTGGCTAGGGAGGCATCTCTGGTTAAACATAAAATTTGAGCATTAGAGTGTAGCGGACCAGGAGGTATAGCAGACCAGGAGGTCATACCAGGAGGTATAGCAGACCAGGAGGTCATACCAGGAGGTCATATAACAGACCAGGAGGTCTAGGTACAAAGAAGTCCGCTATAGAGACAAGGCACAACACCAAGAAGGGTTGGTGCAACACCCATATAGGCCATAAAGCTCAGGCTGAAGGAATTCGCAGCTGCTGAATGTCGATTCCACTGGTCGCTCCGTACATAAGATTAGTTGCTTATGTGCTGAACGATTGTACCGCACGTAATTGTGTACATTAGTTAGTAATCTGACCTAGTACCATTAGAGTAAAGGGGTCACAAACGCTATTTGTACATTCTAACGTGATTTGTGTAATTTTTTATTTTCTGAAGGGAAGTTCGCTGGTCACTCAGGAATTATCCAACAACCCCACCTTTACTGGAAAGGGTTGATGCTCTTCGGATCACACTCACATGTTCCAGTAAACGAGAGGTTCCTAGGGGCCCTGGGTCGAGTACGCCAGCACTATATCAGTGTGTGGGCATATTGGTCGGCGTGGGCGAGTGAGTGGGGTACTCGGTAAACCGCCACCGTCAGCCTATCTTTGAATATTTTGGTTTTTTGTAAGGGTTCGCTGAAGACCCTGATATAAAGGTCAGAGGTAGAGCAAGCAACACCTGCAAATTATGGGGGCCAGTTGTTCAGGAAGGGGGCGATCAACCTCGGTTCGGGTTGATTCTGTAAACCGACCAGTCGGGTCGGCAAGGTATGTAATGTGTGAAAAATACGGAAGACACACAGAAATTTTATGTGATGAATGGGAAAGAATGACTGTACATGACGGGGAGAAATTCCCAAGAGTAGGTAGCTTCAGCCCAGAAGTGTTAACGAATTTAAGGAGGAGGATATGTCTCATGAAGTCAACAAAGAGACGAATCCAACATTATGATTATTTGCAGCTATGGCAACAGGAGGGTGAAATACAGAGAGGATTGGCTCTGGCGGCGGGATCTGGCCCTATCAAGAAACTGATAGCCACGGCCCCGCCGCCACCATACATATCAGGAGAGAAATTGGTTGCGGAGAATGACGCATCAGGGGGTAACAAACAGGCACTTAGCAACTGTATAAATGTTAAGGATAATGTTAATAAGTTAACCAATGCAAGTATTAACCCGTGCAAGTTGTACCCTGTTTTGAACTTTCCCCAGGAGTGTGATCAAGAGGACGAATCGGCAACAATATCAGCGCTCTCTCTCGCAGCCACCATATCAGAAACAACAGTAGGCACGGCCCAACCCATAAGATTAGTAACAAAGCCCCCTAGCGGAGGGACAGGTGAGGTCGTATCAACGGGTAAGTACGGCACCATACACTATGCTGAAACTATTTCACCACAAGCTGTAGAATCTACACAGAATGATGTTGTTAGAATTAATCCTGTTAAGGTAATAGTAGTGCCAAATGGGAAAACGGACACTTCAGGAGTCACTCCTGTTAGGAACATTGCCATGTACAGCCCGTTTTCCCGAATGGAATTAAGGACCATAGTGTCTGAATTCCCTGACCCCAGAAAAGACTTAGTTGCTAGCCAAAAATACATCAGAGACTTAGGGAACACTTTAGAGCCCAATAACAAAGACTGGCAGATATTGCTGAGGGCATGTTTACCCTCCAATGTCGACGCAGCTCAATTCTTAGCTGACTGTGGACTGGATCAGGATGTACCTCTTACAGATGTGTACAACAAAGACAATGTAAAAAGAATAAATTTACAGTTAAAGGAGTATTTCCCAGCTGTAGCCAAATGGAATAGAATTTTTTCCATTAAACAAAAAGAGTCAGAAACAGCTGCTGATTATTTTCACCGGGCATTATTAGAAATGGCAAAATACACTGGCATAGAGGACATTAGGACCAATGCAAATCATCAAGAAGTAGCAGTATCTGTGCTAATGGATGGTTTAAAAGAAGCATTAAAGACCAGGGTACAGACCACACAACCATGTTGGCGAGGTCTGTCGGTGGCTACTTTGAGAGAGGCTGCTATTGATCACGACCGGAATATCACCAGACACAGGGAGTCACAAGGTGACAAGTTAATGTCAGTAAGTATACAGGCCCTGACCACAAAACAGCCTGTGTTTATATCACCAAACCCTGTGGGTAAGTCAAATGTGGTAACTTGTTTTTCTTGTCATAGACAGGGACACATGGCACGAGACTGTAGAGCGAAAAATTCGCAAAGATCATACCAACCCCCTAGACAACGACACGACACACGACATTGGGAGCAGGGTCCGCAGAAACGGAGTTATGAGCCACATGCAGGGGAAACAAAAAGATACCCCCCGAACAGAGACTGGCAAGCCTCTGGTAGTTCCCAATTAACTCCGTCACAAGTAGTTGCTGCCAGCGGGATTCAGGGAGGTCACCATACCCAATAGGGGTGTGGCCATACCTGGAATCTGCAGCCAGTAAAATTGATTGCAAGTCTTGGAAGTGAACCCGAAATTGCAATTGATGTAGCTGGTAAAACATTAAACTTTCTTGTAGATACAGGGGCGGCCAAATCAGTGATAAATTCGACAGTGGGCATGAGAACCACTGGTAAGACAATTCCAGCCATGGGAGTAACAGGAGTAGTCCAGCACTACCCTGTTAGCAAACCAGCCGAGATTACAATAGGGCCTTTACATACCAAGCATTCCTTTTTGCTGGCTGCATCGGCACCGACTAATCTCCTGGGAAGAGATTTATTGTGTAAAATGGGGTGCGTCATTTATTGTACTCCTGAAGGTGTATTCTTGGACATACCTGAGAATCACGCTCAGGAAGTGCGAGACATGTTAGACTCCCCATCAAAATTAATGTCACATAACATTATGACAAATAGGACTCCATCCCAAATAGAAGAAATGACATCCCAGATACCAGAGTCACTTTGGACAAAAGATGGACAGGACACTGGATTAATGGCAAACGTAGCTCCGGTAGTTGTACAAGTAAAAGATGGTAGGATAGCTCCAAAAATCCCACAGTACCCTCTGAAGCCAGAGGTGGAGTTAGGAGTGTATCCCGTAATAGAGCGCTTGCTACAACAGGGCATTCTGGTAAGAACGTCCAGCACTGCCAATAGTCCCATCTTCCCTGTGAAAAAGAGTGGGGGGAGGGGTTACCGGCTAGTGCAGGATCTAAGAGGGATTAACAAAATAGTTGAGAGTCAGTTCCCCGTAGTGCCAAATCCAGCTGTCATCCTTATGCAAATCCCTCCCACTGCGAAATTTTTCACTGTTATTGACCTCTGCTCCGCTTTCTTTTCGGTACCTCTGCACCCTGACAGCCAATACTTGTTTGCATTCACATACAGAGGAGTCCAATACACATGGACTCGATTACCACAAGGTTTCATAGACAATCCAAGTATATTTTCCCAGGCTTTGCATGATTGTTTACAGTCTTTCCAACCAGAGAGTGGATCAGTATTAATACAGTACGTGGATGATCTACTACTGTGTTCTGATTCAGTGGAAGCATCCCTGAAGGATACGAAACAGCTCCTGTTTCATCTTTCAGACACAGGACACAAGGTTTCCAAAGACAAGTTGCAATTATGCCAAACTAAGGTAAAATATTTGGGACACTGTCTAACACAAGGACTGAGACACCTGACCGCTGATAGAATTCAAGCAATTAGAGACATGACTCTGCCACAAACCCAGCAGCAGATCAGAACATTTTTAGGAATGTGTGGGTATTGCCGTAACTGGATCCCAGGGTTTTCCATTCTAGCGTTACCTTTGCAGGAGATGGTCTCCTCAAACAAACCTGATCGGATTTCGCATACAGACGAGTCCGAGATGGCATTTGAGAGACTTAAACAGTGCCTAACGCAGGCACCAGCATTAGGTATGCCAGACTATGGGAAACCCTTTGAGCTGTACGGAACAGAAAGTGCTGGTTGCGCGGCAGGCGTCTTAACCCAAAAGCACGGTGATGCCAGCAGGCCAGTAGCATACTATAGCGCTCAGCTAGATACGGTAGCGCGATCCCTCCCCACATGCTTGCGAAGCGTTGCTGCGATAGCATTGCTAGTAACGAAAAGCGAAGATGTAGTGCTAGGTCACAACCTCACAATTCATACACCACATGCAGTGTCAGCCTTGCTAAATTCTGCCCAAACCAGGCACGTCTCATCAGCGCGGTTTACAAGATGGGAATTGGCACTAATGGCCCCCGTAAACATCACCATAAGGAGATGCAGTGCATTAAATCCTGCAACATATCTCCCAGGTGTGCCTGGACAGGCACAAAGGGTGGAGGATGAGAGTGGTGGGGAAGGAGAATTTAATACAAAGGAGGACACACATGATTGTATGGAATATTTGACCCAAAATTTTACCGCAAGGCCTGACATCAGTGACAACCCACTGGAAGATGTAGATCTAACTTTCTACACGGACGGTAGTTGTCACAGACAGTCAGACTCGGGAGACTTGTGTACTGGATACGCAGTCGTAGATGACCAAGGCACCATAGAAGCAGAACCGCTAGGCCCACCTCACTCAGCCCAGGTTGCTGAACTGGTCGCCCTAACCAGAGCATGTGAATTGGCTAAGGGCAAATCAGCCAATATCTACACCGACTCTAGATACGCATTCGGGGTAGTCCATGATTTCGGAGCCCTATGGCGCCTCAGAAATTTCATGACGGCAGCTGGTACACCGGTAGCGCATGCAGCTCACATCAAAAGGCTTCTAACAGCGATACAGGAACCCGACAGAGTGGCTGTTATCAAGTGTAAAGCACACACATATAGCCAAGACCCGGTATCACTTGGTAACAGCCGAGCAGACGAAGCTGCTAAGTTAGCAGCTGGTACCCCCAGACAGACAGACACCACACAACTGATGGTATTTAATACCATCAACACACAGAAGTTGTGTGAAATGCAAAATTTGTGTTCCACACAGGAAAAGGCAGTCTGGAAGGCAAAGGGATATGGCCAGGAGTCCTCAGGACTCTGGACGGATGGACAAGGTAAACCAGTGGCCCCCAGAGCGTACCTTCCATGTTTAGCTGAGGCAGCCCACGGGCTGACTCATCTGGGCAAGGAAGGAATGTGGAAGTTGGTAAGAGCATATTGGTGCGCCCCAGGATTCTCATCTCAAGCAGGTAAGAGAGCAATGTCATGCCTTACCTGTTTGAGAAAGAACATCGGAAAGGCAATACCAACAGAACCATCTCATATCCCACCTGCAGGCGGCCCTTTTCAGGTAATACAGATTGACTTTATTCAATTACCCCCTTGTCGAAATTTGAAATATGTACTTGTTTGTATAGATGTGTTCTCAAATTGGGTCGAAGCATTTCCTGCGGCCACAAATACCGCTATGTTTACTGCTAAGAAAATTGTGCAGGAATTTGTATGTAGATATGGTATCCCTAGAACAGGGGTGTCAAACTCAAATTCATCGGGGGCCGCATCAGCAGTTTGGTCCCCATCAAAGGGCCGGTTGTATCTGTAGGTCTATGTGTCCACTCTTTATTATCATAAATTAATGTCACTGCATTCAATTATTACTGTTTTTTGTAATAATGTAAGTAATAACTAGCTCTGAAAGCAGAAACATAGTCAGAATAATGACAAGTAGATATTCAAATGTACAATTATTGTACAATGTATTGAAAAATGTTTTTTGGTAACAAACATTAATTTTTTTTTAAACATACAAATATTGCCAAACACTGTTTATTAAACATATGGAAAACACAAGGCCATGTGCCCCCTTTTATAGTGCCCAGCCATCTGCCCCCTTTTATAGTGCCCAGCCATCTGCCCCCTTTTATAGTGCCCAGCCATCTGCCCCCTTTTATAGTGCCCAGCCATCTGCCCCCTTTTATAGTGCCCAGCCATGTGCCCCCTTTTATAGTGCCCAGCCATCTGCCCCCTTTTATAGTGCCCAGCCATCTGCCCCCTTTTATAGTGCCCAGCCATCTGCCCCCTCCATTTACTTTACTTACCTTTTACTTCTTTCTTTCTTTTACTTCTTTCTTCTTGCTCCTCTCCGCGGCGTCCGCGCGCTCCTCTGATCCCTGGAGATGTCGGGCGGACGTCACGTGATGACGTCACGTCCGACACCCAGGGAGCAGTGCGGGGCAGGAAGAAGTCGGGCCAGGTCCCGGAAGGTAAGTAATTTTTTTTTTTTAACTTGAGCCATTTTTAAAATGAATTTACTCCGTGCAGGCACGGAGTAAATTCATTGAAAAAAAAAAAAGGGGAGGCTGCAAGGCTGGCGGCGGCACCGCGGGCCATCAGACGAGGTCTGGCGGGCCGGATTTGGCCCGCGGGCCTTGTGTTTGACACCCCTGCCCTAGAATTATCGAAAGTGATAGGGGTACCCATTTTACAGGTGATGTCTTTCAAGGAATGTGTAAGTTGATGGGAATTGATAGCAAGCTGCACACTCCATACCGTCCACAGGCGAGTGCGAAGGTGGAAAGAGTGAACAGCACTATTAAAAATAAACTGAGCAAAGTTATGGCAGAGACAGGATTGACATGGCCAGAAGCTTTACCCATTGTACTGTACAGCATCAGAACCACTCCCAGGTCCCCTCTTAATCTGTCTCCCTTTGAAATCTTGTTTGGTCGACAACCGCATGTTATGATTAACCCTCAGGATGATTTGAAGTGTAACAATGAAGTGACTGTAAAATACCTGATTAACATGAGTAAACAGTTAAGGAATCAAAATGATAATCTGAAGTTGGTGATTCCTGATTTACCAGATAGTAATTGTCATGACATTGAACCTGGGGATTATGTAATGATACGGAATTTTCTACGCTCAGGTTGCCTTATTGACAGATGGGAAGGACCATACCAAGTCTTATTGACTAGCACTACAGCATTGAAAGTTGCCGAGAGAGAGACTTGGGTTCATTCGTCCCATTGTAAGAAGGTTGCCGATCCAGAGAGGTCCCGTGATAAGGAACAGACGGTAGAGGAAGTTGTATCACTGGAGTGTCTGTTCCAGGAGGACTGAGGCGGCACCTGAGCATTGAGAATCACAAGATCAAAAGCAGTTGTCGATCCCCTGTTCCCTTTTATTGTTTTTCTCCACTTCCCATCCCCTCTCCCTCAAATTATTTTTTTCCCCTTCTCATTCTTCTTCGTTTCCTCCTATAAGATGGACTTGCCTCAAGAGACTGTGATCCGGATTTTCCTGTTGACCATGATGTTGACCAGAGCAGTCTGTTCCGGCGAGAGTACCATGGAGGTCGAGAGAGGTTCTGGAATGGGTTCTGATGACAAAGATGGAGGCGTAGTTTTCCAAGAACAACTTAACCAACAAGCAAAGGCGAGTATCAGAAAACGATCCGATAGCATTGACAATAGAAGGAATTGTGAAGGATTGTTAGCTGAAAAAAACTGTATCTGTAGGCTCTGTGACAACGTAGTTGAGGATGGGTGCATTAAGAAATGCCAATCCAGTTTTAATATCCACATGGACCGGCATCCATTGAGTGACTATCACTCCTTAGTGGGTAGTGTGTTAAATCAAACAGATTGTTGGGTATGCTCTCAAGTACCTCAAGGTCATAGCAAATCAGGACTAGTACCATTTCCTTTAACGATAGGGGAGGTACTTGAGCTAAAGGGTGGGAGACCGGTGGACAGGAGGTTTAATATCTCCAGTCCTCCTAGTTTGAAGCTCCACCAATATCATGTGGATAGATCCCTAATATGTTTTAACATTACCAATCCCCGAAAGCCGGGAAGTTGGGAAGTGTCATGGAGCAACCAAACCATGACCTTTTCATATAGAGCAGATAGAATGCCTACAGATACAGAGCTTATACGCCACATAGCCAGTAGAGAAAAATCTTTCCGATATAGGTATACCCTAGGAAGTAGGATTACGAGAGTTGGAGAGGTATCACCAGGATACTGCGCACATATCGTACAAACTGATACGTGTACTAGACAGATGGGAGAATTAGGGTTAGGAGATTTCATATGGAAGATGTGTAATATGGTTATGTCCTACTCCGTCCCATATGTTCTCCCCGATGATGCATATTTCATATGCGGGAGGAAGGCGTATAAGTGGCTTGCCCCAAACTCTGAAGGATTGTGTTATATTGGAAAAGTACTGCCTGAGGTAATGACTGTATCACATGCCAAAATGAAAGATATACACCGTGTTGCCCAAGCTCCTTATACTCACACCCATTACGAGCACGTAGTTAAACGGCACCTGATAGAAAGAACAGAGCATCCTGCCTCTGACATGATCCATGAATCCACCGGGATTCAGTTTCTAATCGCGTTAGACATCACTCGCACCGCCAGAGGAGTGTTGAATTATAAATACATATCTGCGCTTGCAAATTTGTTAGACAATATCACAGAAATGTATGATGACACGTTTAGGTATACTGGAAGAGAACTTCAAGCTTATAAAACAGAACTGGTACAGCATAGAATGGTTCTCAATTATCTCACGGCAGTGACAGGTGGATATTGTGTCACACTGGCAACGCAGTACGGCGTGAAATGCTGCACATATATAACGAATAGCACCGAGGACCCGGTCGAGGTCATAGACCAAAAGATGGACGATATTCTCCAACTGAAGTGGGAATTTCGTAGGAGACACAATCTCACTCTTGCTGCTGTAGGTAATGAGCTGACTGGTTGGGTGTCATGGTTGAACCCGCAAAATTGGTTCTCTGGTTTAGGAGAATGGGCTCAAGGAGTCATAATGGATGTTGGGAAGTTTCTCCTATGTATCTTAGGTGTTATCATAACGATTGGCTTGATATTTAGATGCGGTCAGGCTTTAACGAAGTGTAAGCGAAGTACCAGGGTGATGAGTTTAAGGAGTGAGGAAATTGTAATTCCAATGTATTTGATTTATGACCCAAATGTAGAAACAATGATGTGATGAAAATGCGATTTCTACGGTCCGTTTCTTTCACCTGTTTTTCTGGTTTTTCCAAGGTAAAAAGACCCACTTTTGACGAGGAATTTGATGATCCTGTATACAGACAACTGATGGATTAAAGAAGAAGTTTTGACAACCTTATACACAGATATTTGATGAACTTTGCCATAGACCCCCAGTTTCCCTAGAAATTTTAAAATTACGCTAGCCCAACACTTTTGTAAATCTATGGACATTGACAAAGCTTTTTGCCCACACGCCTTTTGGCAAAAGCACAAAGAAGACTGCATTCAACAGACACCGAACAAGACTTCAACCGACAAATGTTCATTTTACCTGACATAGAATACCACTGCATTTACCGTAATTATGTCTTTTCTTCATCTCTACAACCTCCAGGTAATTACACACATAGTCGATAGGGAATACAGGCACAGATATCAGCAATCACATATTCCCCCATTCATGTATCATCAACTAAAATGTGCTCCCCATTTTGTTACAACCACAGCCGAAAAGAGCTCGGTAAAGTTTGACAGCCCATCCACAGACCCGTACCACGGGATAAGAAGGAATTCGAATGTATACTTCGCAATACCTCGAAGCTTGATTTAAAACACGTACGGCACGATGATACATGACCCCCAAACACGGATTCATACACACATACTTCTGCTATCTCACTAGGTCATACCCTTTTCCTACCTTCTCCTCTCCTCCCCTACCCAACCATGTAAATGTATTAACCCCTGACATATATTTTTCTCTTTTTGAAATGTTTTAGGAAAGTGGCAGTTATTGTTGACTGCCAAAGGGTGGACTGTCAAAGTCAGAAAAATATCACGATGCACACTGCCATATTTGCACCTCATACAGGTCCGCGCTGCGCATGCGTGCGCTCTCCCGTGCGTGCGCATACTCGCTGCTGCGGGCACCCGCGGGCGCGCTGTATGTGCATTTACGGTAGAGTTTATGTGTTCGTAGCGTGCGACTCAATCGTTACATATTTTCACCATATAGTGCATTTTGTAGATTATGGTCCCTTTGATAGAATCTGAAAGTTTAGTTAATGTAGCATGTTCATGGACAGAGAAATCCCACTTTGTTTGATACGAAGGGTCAGACAGGAGTAATACAGTGGTGTTTAGTATCCATCGGAAGAGTATTTAATTAGCAATATTCCGGTGTTGGTTTGAAGCGAATTAATCGCTCGTGCGAATAGTTATGGACATAAGAAGTTTATGTCCATTTACTATTATTTGCACTTACTTATCCATGCGGCGGGAAACCTAGTTTCCCACCCACCTGAGCAGTTGGAAATCGTCACAGCCCACCTGTATGAATCAACCTATGACCTTTTGTTATAATGCGAGGAGGAATTCCTGTGTCCAATGAACAATGAGATTGTAGGGACCATTGAATTGTATTGTGTGTGGGGCATAAATAGACAAGCCGATCACATCCAGCTCTCACTCTTCAACGGTTCTCATTGCTGAAAATCGGGAGCTGGATGTCCAGAGGCGCATGCGATCGTTCCCCTTTGTGCGTAAGTTTTTCTCCGTAATCATATTGTCTTTCTTGTTATTATGGGCCATATCTCTCTCTCTCTCTCTTCTCCTCTTTCTCTCGTATTCTCTTAAACGTCATAGTATTGTATTGTATTTACTGTGTAGTTACCTGGTTAGTTAGTCTATGTTATATTGTAGTGTATAACTTGTATTGTATTAATTCTTTTGCAAGTATAACATTCATAATATATATATAAGGTGTTGGACCCTAAGCCCGGTAGTGGTGTATTTATTATAGTGTTAAGTATTTTCAGAGCGTCGGTGACGCTCGAACAGCTTTTAAGATAATCAGGCTACACTGTGTTGCATCTACACCCTATCTCTACACTAAGGTTTTACTGCATATTACATTGTTTATGGTTTAGGTATAAATGTTTAACATTGTGAGCGTCAGCACCGCTGGTGATCTCCTCGTGGTCCCGAGCGTCCGCTACGCTATAGCGAATCATTACGTTAGTCAGCAGCCAATAGCGTGCCTGCCTGTGATCTCTTGGCCGTGAGCGAACGTGACGCTTGAGCGTCTCGACTACGGCTAAGCGATTGTTACGCAACGTGCGTACCCTTACGGTACTCCATACGTGAATAGCGTACAGTGTTCTTAAGACCTCATAAAGGGTTTTATATAAGATAAATATTTAGCTTTATCACAGTGAAAAGAGTGGAGAAGCGAGCCTGTGGAGAAGTTGCCCATGGCAACCAATCAGCTGCTCCGTACAATTGTATAGTATGCAAATTATAAATGTTAATTCAATGCTGATTGGTTGCCATGGCTCTCTTCTCCACCCTTTTCACTGCTTTATGAATAGACCCCTTAATGGGTGCCTACAAGCTTTACCAAACGCTGCACAACATTTTCATGGTGGTCCCTATATATTGTGAGTAGACAGAGCAAATTCTAAAGAGAATGAGTCTGAAAACTGAGAAAAAAAAAATCAAAACTATTGAATGTTCCCTAAATAATTTCATAATTCATATCACCCCACAGAATATGTAATATATCTGTTGGGGGATTTCATCAACATAAATGTAATATTTTTGCTTTTATTGTAAATGTGAAGTGGGGTCACTGCTCTTTCTATTATTTGTATTTCAACTTTTGTCACATTCGTGCAGTTATTGGACAGAGAAAGATCCTTAATGGATACATCAATAATAAATGTCATTCTGACAGTTACAATGTTTTCCACATGTGAATATTTTATATGATGTTTTTTTCTCTTTGCTCTTAAAAGAAATAATAAATTCACATGATAAAGCCATCCTTCCAGCCAGGCTCCGAGCTCTGTAACCTCTCAGCTGCTGGAAGGGCCACAAGCAGGAGCCAGTGTTGGACGATTGCGAGGAAACATTTATCAGGCTGGCTGTGACACTGAAGCTGGTTTGGAAAGATCTGGGTAGGTTAAATGGAACCATTTCCCATTTCCATGCAAAAAAACATCTATTAATTGCCCATTATTAGTTGTTATCTCAGTGTCTGTGTGGGATCAGTCGGCTTGCTGGAAATATAAGGGGCAGATTGCAGGGAATAGAGATCAAACTATTAGCTACTAAAGTCCTATGCAAGCTGTCTGCAGGGCCTTCAATCCAATTAACCACAGGCAGCAGACTAAAAATGTCCAGATCAATTCTGAGTCAGGTTAATATTCAATCCATAATCACATTAATGACAATCTGTCCATAATTAGCTATTTGATAATCCTTGGGAGCATGGAAATGACTTTTCTATTGTCAGGAGGGCTGTGGTGCCGTGCCAGCAAAACCTTTTCCACTAAAACAACACAGAGGACACAATAACAGCGATGTGGGCATAGCAGTGATACTGCATCAGTGCCCCAGGACCACAGGAGAAGGTTTCATGAGTGATGCACAGGGTTGATTTAAATCAATCCCCAAACATCATTTTTCCAGCAAGACACCAGACCCCTTAATCCTCACAAGCCTAATCATGCTCATTGTGCAATTAGTAAATTACATTATCTTTGGGGACTGTCAAAATCCGGTATTGTAGCAACAATCTGTTCATTAATGAACTAATCAGGGTAAACAAAAATGATCTGTCTCTTAATTAGAAGATCATGGAATCAGTGAGATCTGGGGATGTTTATCCTACTGCTAGGAAGACCTGCCATATTGACACTGGGCCTGATTTATAGCTGGATGCAATGTCGATGTTGGACGAGTGGGGGGATTTTTTCTAAATGCAGGTGTGTTGTGACCATTCTGGGTGTGTCACAGTTTGCAACTGCAATCTCGGATGCATTTACAATAGCTCCAGCGACTCACTTCCGATGGCCATGCTGTGCGACCATAGGATTAGTCAGGTCCATTATCGACTGATGTGCATCTGATAGTTGTGTCTTCATACACAAGCGGCGGATCTCAGCCTCCTCCACTGGGCGTCCTAATTCAAATCCTGCCATATCTGTTTCCTCACAGCTGTTGTGTACTGAATCACAGCTGCTGTACAGTACATCGCATCACAAATCTAACATGAAGTGCGTATTAGTAAGTTAAAAAGTTGAACTTAGCCATTCTCTTCGATGTGGCTTTCTTTACTATATACTGTATATATCTACAAATAATTACCATAACTATAGCCACCCGCTTTTCATCTTGCCTCAGAATAAGAATCCATGCGTCTATGCAGTTCTTGCGGAAGAGCTTATAGTTATCACAGTGTCATACATGGAAAGGTCTTCTCCCAAGCCTTCTTACTTTCATCAGTACATCCTTCCAGTGTCAGTGTTGCTATAACTAACCGCTAAGTGGCATAGATAATGACTAAAAGCTCAGCACATGTAGCACCATAGACATGAATGGTATCAGAGAAAAACGAATACAATATAGGGCTAGATAGAGATGTGCGCTAATGTCGCTGCGGCTGTGGATATGTACTCAGATGTTGAGGGACAATATACCAATGCTGCAGCCGCCTGGTTCTGTACTGAGATTCCCACCGGGGCCACGGCTGTAGGAGGAGCACTGGAAAACGTTTATTGGCTAACGATCCTACGTACACACTCTAATCTAATGATTGGGCCCGGCTTGACTTGCTGTTTTGTTTTACTCCCAACTCAGAATCAGACCCAATTTTATTACACATCACAAGATATTTAAATGATGTGATAGTGGGGATATATATGAAAGGGATATGACTTTATGGTTCTCTACAGAGCTTTTCAGATACATTTCCGTTGTGTAAGTCCTGACTGCAACTAGAAACATTCTCCATATGCACATCAAGGTCATTTCTGTCATTATGCAATTTATAGATGAAGCAGCAGGTACACCAAGAAACAAATAAAATCACAGTATTATATCTTTTTACCTTACTTACAGTCATTTATAAGACACACACATACCACATATTTTGCAAAGAACACGTATAAGGGACTTATTTCTTATCAGGTATTGTGGTAATAACAAAAATGAAGGTTTGCCAGATGTAAATGTGGTGAGTAGACTATAGGCTACAATGGCTGGCACCATCTGAAAATGGCATTGGCTACAGGGTGTGTTAGCTGCTGTTGGGAGGATGGCAAGACACATCTCTGATCTCTGCTGCAGTACCCCCTACATACAGTACAACTTGGAGACACTTACATTTTGTGGGTATTCCCCAAAAACTCTGTTAATGGTGGATTTCCTGCAAAATGACTTTAATAAATATGCTTCTTAGTTGTTCATATCAGTAATCATTTTTTACCCTAGAAAAATTAACCACTTAACAGATGATTTTTCCCTTCAAAACCATTAATAACAGTGTTTATATTTTTTAGTTTTTATATATAGTTTTAAAAATATATTTTTAAAATATTTATACATTACATTATGCACATCTGCAGAATGGATCTCCTCGTCAAAAACTGAGGAACACAGTGGGGCGGCGCGATTGCATGTGATCTGACCATGCCAGTTTAGATACAATAATGTTTTTGTTTTGTGGAAGGAAACCCACACAAACACAGGGGTGATATACAATGTCCACACAGAAAGGGCCCTGGTTGCAATCAGACCCAAGCCTTGGATCTCACATGTCAACAGTAGCTCACCATGGAGCAGATGTATGAAAAATGTTCTAACGAACGTTATATGCCTGCTGTCATATCACCACATTATCGTGGTGATACACCCTGTCCCTCCGCCGCAATGTATTATACAGGCCCCCACTGATGTGGGAGCACGCTATGTCACACCTGTCCCGTTATATGCATCCTCCCACATCGGCCAGACTGTTTTCGACGCTAGCTGTAGTAGCACGCACACTACTAGTGAGCCCTGCGGAGTGAGCCGGCGCATGCGCGGTTAGGCTGAGGACTCCGTGCGTGCCGGGCATTGAGGAGACGCGGGGAGTCGTGTGGGGGTGATCTCAGAGGCCGCTGGAGAGACATGTGTGGCAGCAAACAATAAAGTTATTTTGAAGGACAAAAAAAACCTGTAGAACACGGCCAACGCCAGCCCCGACCTGGCGAAGAGACACAAGGGACATAACGTGCGTGTCACGATCCGGGTATCTGGACGCCATTACTTACCCTTCAGATGCCTCCTGAGGCTGGCTCAGCGTTCCAGGACCGGATCCCATCCGTTACACTGATGTCCACATTCCTGCCTCCTCTCCTGTCACTCTGAGACGCGGTCACCGCGGCGCCATGTTACATCTGGAATGGCGTTCCCCACGGCCTCCGCCGCTGTCCCTGAGTTCCTGCATGCAGAGTGTCAGAGTGGCGATTACGTCAGCCGCGGCCTCCGCTGTGCCCGCGTGGTTTAGATGTGCAATCATCAGTCTGGCGTCTCCTGTCTCCTGTGGCCGGCGCCGCCATTGCTGTTTCAATTCTCACATGGATTACAAACCAAACTTCCCTCCAAGTGTCTGCATGGGCGCAGCCATCTTGGATTTTGTCATCTGATCATTTCCACCAATCTGCTGTCTGTATTGTTAATCTGCATAATTGCCTAGCCAACCCCTTCCTTGCTGCAGGTATAAATATGCTGTGCCTGAGCAAGGAAGGCGTCAGTGCTTTGGTTGTCAAACCTAGTTCCAGTTTGTCTCTCTTCTGTGAATGTCTTTCAGGTTCCAGCTCCTGTCTCCAGACTTCTGCTATAGAGACCCGCACCAGCATTCCATCTGCGGTGTAGCCTGACTCTCCGATCCATTCTGGACTCACCTGTTTCCAGCTACAACATCACCTGCTTCCAGCTCGGCTTCCAGCAGTGTACAGCTTCTCTTAAAGGGCCGGTGTCCTTTCTGCAGTTTACCACTCTCCACCGGTATTATTATTTCTCCGCTCTCAAATTCTACATTTCATCTACATTGCATCGCTCTCAAGCTTTATTTATTATTTAACTGGTTCCAGCCAGTATCCACTCCGTGCCAACACCTGTCTGGTTCTAACCAGTACCCACAGCAGCATTTTATCTACAGCAGTCCAGCTTTCCCTGGAACACCAGCTGGTACGACCCTGGGCTTTCCTCATTGCTACAGTTGAGCCTGGTAAGGACTTTCCAACTTGCAGATAATAAGAACTGTCTCATACCACCAGAGCTCTGTGGCCCCTGCCACCCTGTAGTACCCAGGAACTGTATTATTATTTCTCTGCTGATTTTTATGTTACTTTTTACTGCTACTGTGATGCATGGAGTTTGTCATAAATAAATATCATTGACTTTTACTCAAGTTGTCGTGGTCACGCCTTCGGGCGGTTTCTCTTCATGTTACTTACATGTCCAGGGGTCTGATACAACCTCCCAGGTTCCGGTACATCTCAGCCCCTACAACTGAGGCTGCCTTCCGTCAGCTCAGGCCCTCAGTTGTGACAGTAAGCACTGACCAAATGAATCCAGCCGGAGACCAGGATCAAGCGGCCAGGCCGATGCAAGAACTGGCAGCCCGACTTGAACATCAGGAGGCTGCACAGGGCCACATCATCCGCTGTCTCCAGGATTTCTCTACTCGGCTGGATGGGATTCAGACAACTCTCCGTGGATCAGGCGCATCTGGGGCGTCAACCACAGTGACTCCAACTATAACCCCACCCACCTTACCCGTTTCTGCTCCACGTCTTCATCTTCCAACGCCAGCAAAATTTGACGGATCTCCAAGATTCTGCAGGGGATTTCTCAACCAGTGTGAGATTCAGTTTGAGCTACAACCTGGCAATTTTCCCAGTGACCGTACAAAAATTGCCTACATCATCTCACTTCTCAGTGGCTCAGCCCTTGACTGGGCATCACCGTTATGGGAGAGGTCCGACACCCTGCTATCTTCTTACACTGCATTCGTGTCAACATTCAGGCGCATCTTCGACGAGCCAGGCCGGGTAACTTCAGCTTCGTCTGAGATTCTCCGTTTACGCCAGGGATCACATACTGTAGGACAATATCTTATACAGTTCCAGATCCTGGCATCTGAACTGGCATGGAACGACGAGGTCCTGTATGCTGCATTCTGGCATGGTTTATCCGAGCGTATTAAAGATGAGTTAGCTACCAGAGACTAACCCTCCAAGTTAGATGAGCTAATCTCACTTTGTACAAAAGTTGACTTACGTTTCAGAGAGAGAGCAACTGAGCGTGGAAGATCATCTGCTCCAAAATCTTCTGCTCCTCCTCCTCGCCAACTGTCGCCAACTAAAGATGAACCCATGCAAATTGGCCGTTCCCGTTTAACTCCTGCTGAGCGCCGAAGACGTCTCTCTGAGTCTCTCTGTCTGTATTGTGCAGCCCCGTCTCACACTATTCATGCCTGTCCCAAACGTCCGGAAAACTTCAAATCCTAGCTCGCCAAGGAGAGGGCCGGCTAGGAGTAATGATCTCCTCTCCATCTCCTCAAGATTGTAATCTCCCAGTCTCGCTTCAAGTGGCTCAACGTTATCAGAACGTCATTGCCCTCCTTGATTCCGGAGCAGCTGGGAACTTTATTACCGAAGCCTATGTTAAACGGTGGTCCCTACCCACCGAGAGACTTCCTTCCTCCTTTTCCTTAACTGCCGTGGATGGCAGTAAAATTTTTGATACAGTTATTGCTCTAAGGACTCTACCAGTTCGTCTGAGAGTGGGAGTTCTTCATTCCGAACTTATTTCACTTTTAGTGATTCCAAGAGCCACACATCCTGTGGTCCTGGGCCTTCCATGGCTCCGTCTTCACAATCCTACAATTGATTGGACGACTACGCAAATCCTGGCATGGGGTCCCTCCTGTGCTGAGACATGTTTGTTTAAAGTGTTGCCTGTCTGTTCTTCCTCCCCCAGGTCGTCTGATGTTCCACCTCCTCCATATCAAGATTTCACGGATGTGTTCAGTAAAGCTTCTGCTGATATCCTTCCTCCTCATAGAGAATGGGACTGCCCGATTGATCTCGTTCCAGGGAAGGTTCCACCTCGAGGCCGAACTTATCCGTTGTCTCTGCCCGAGACGCATTCTATGGAGGAATACATTAAAGAGAACCTAGCAAAGGGGTTCATTCGACCTTCTTCTTCTCCAGCCGGCGCAGGCTTCTTTTTTGTAAAAAAGAAAGATGGTGGTCTGCGGCCGTGCATCGACTACAGAGGTTTGAACGACATTACCATCAAGAACCGCTATCCTTTACCCCTGATTACTGAGCTCTTTGACAGAGTTAGCGGAGCTACCATCTTTACAAAGCTGGACTTGAGAGGTGCATACAATCTCATCCGGATCCGTGAGGGTGACGAGTGGAAGACCGCATTTAACACCCGTGACGGACATTATGAGTACCTCGTCATGCCCTTCGGATTGAGCAATGCTCCAGCTGTCTTCCAGCATTTCGTCAATGAGATCTTCAGAGACATTCTATACCGTCATGTCGTGGTCTATCTAGATGATATCCTCATTTTTGCCAACAATTTAGAGGAACATCGTTTTTGGGTAAAGGAGGTTCTGTCCAGTCTCCGTGTCAATCATCTCTATTGCAAATTAGAGAAATGCGTCTTTGAAGTCAAGTCCATTCCGTTTCTAGGGTACATTGTGTCCGGTTCCGGACTAGAGATGGATCCTGAGAAACTACAAGCAATCCAGAATTGGCCGGTACCCTTAACCCTCCAAGGGGTCCAGAGGTTCTTAGGGTTCGCCAATTATTACCGAAAGTTTATACGAGACTTTTCCACCATTGTGGCGCCTATTACTGCTTTCACCAAGAAGGGTGCTAACCCGTCCAAGTGGTCTGAAGAAGCCATGCAAGCTTTTCATCTTTTAAAACAGAGGTTCATCTCTGCGCCTGTCCTGAAACAGCCTGACATCGACTCTCCTTTCATCCTAGAGGTGGATGCCTCCTCCGTTGGAGTAGGAGCGGTGTTATCTCAGAGGGCTAAAGATGGCCATTTACATCCTTGCAGTTTCTTCTCACGGAAGTTCTCCCCAGCGGAGCGCAACTATGCCATTGGCGACCAGGAGTTGTTAGCCATCAAGCTCGCTCTAGAGGAGTGGAGATATCTGTTGGAGGGAGCTTCTCATTCAATCACCATCCTTACAGACCACAAGAACCTTCTATATCTGAAAGGCGCACAATGTCTCAACCCTCGTCAGGCCAGATGGGCACTTTTCTTTTCCAGGTTCGACTTTAAACTCCAGTTCTGTCCGGGCTCTCAGAATCGCAAGGCCGATGCCCTTTCCCGCTCATGGGAGCAAGAAAATGAGTCAGAGTCTTCAGACAAGCATCCTATTATAAGTCCGTTGGCATTCTCCACGGTAGGGATGGACTCTACGCCCCCATCAGGGAAACGTTTTGTGAAGCCGACACTAAGGAAGAAGCTCATGCATTGGGCCCATGCTTCCTGTTTTGCCGGACATACAGGTATCCAAAAAACCCTGGAGTTTATCTCTAGGTCCTATTGGTGGCCAACTCTGAAAAAGGACGTCATGGAGTTTATTGCATCTTGCCCAAAGTGTGCCCAACATAAGGTATCCCGCCAGTCGCCTGCGGGGCAACTGGTTCCACTATCCGTTCCCCGTCGACCATGGACCCATTTGTCGATGGATTTCATTACAGACTTACCCATGTGCAACAAGTTCAATACCATCTGGGTGGTAGTTGACCGGTTCACCAAGATGGCGCACTTCATTCCTCTCACCGGTCTTCCGTCAGCTTCCAAGTTGGCTCAAGTATTCATACAAGAGATCTTCCGACTCCACGGTCTTCCTGAAGAAATTATCTCAGATCGAGGAGTTCAATTCACAGCCAAATTCTGGCGAAGTTTATGTCAAGTCCTCCAAGTCAAGCTAAAGTTTTCCACGGCTTACCATCCTCAGACCAATGGTCAAACTGAGAGGGTGAATCAGGACTTGGAGGCCTTCCTCCGCATCTATGTGTCTTCCTCTCAAGATGACTGGGTTCAATTACTTCCCTGGGCCGAGTTCTGTCATAACAACCAGTATCATTCCTCATCTTCTTCAACACCATTCTTCACTAACTTTGGATTCCACCCTAAAGTCCCTGAGTTCCAACCGCTTCCAGCAACTTCTGTTCCAGCAGTGGATATCACCTTGCATCAGTTTGCAAATAACTGGAAGAGTGTACGATCAGCTCTGCTCAAGGCATCGTTCAGGTACAAGAAGTTTGCGGATAAGAAGCGTAGAGCAGTTCCTGCTCTCAAGGTGGGTGATCGGGTATGGTTATCCACGAAGAATTTGAGGTTAAGAGTTCCCAGTATGAAGTTTGCACCTCGTTACATCGGTCCTTTTAAAATTGAACAAGTCATCAATCCTGTTGCTTACAGACTTCAGATACCTCCCTTCTTAAAAATACCCAGGACATTCCATGTTTCCCTGTTGAAACCGCTGATCCTGAATCGGTTTCATTCCTCACTTCCTCCAACTCCGAAAGTCCAAACTCAACGAGGCGTTGAGTATGAAGTGGCCAAGATCCGGGACTCACGTCACCGTTACGGTCAACTACAGTATCTTATTGACTGGAAGGGTTACGGCCCTGAGGAACGCTCATGGACCAATGCTTCTGATGTCCATGCTCCTGCCTTGGTCCGGAGATTCCATTCCAAGTTTCCTCAAAAGCCAAAGAAGTGTCCTGGGGCCACTCCTAAAGGGGGGGTGCTGTCACGATCCGGGTATCTGGACGCCATTACTTACCCTTCAGATGCCTCCTGAGGCTGGCTCAGCGTTCCAGGACCGGATCCCATCCGTTACACTGATGTCCACATTCCTGCCTCCTCTCCTGTCACTCTGAGACGCGGTCACCGCGGCGCCATGTTACATCTGGAATGGCGTTCCCCGCGGCCTCCGCCGCTGTCCCTGAGTTCCTGCATGCAGAGTGTCAGAGTGGCGATTACGTCAGCCGCGGCCTCCGCTGTGCCCGCGTGGTTTAGATGTGCAATCATCAGTCTGGCGTCTCCTGTCTCCTGTGGCCGGCGCCGCCATTGCTGTTTCAATTCTCACATGGATTACAAACCAAACTTCCCTCCAAGTGTCTGCATGGGCGCAGCCATCTTGGATTTTGTCATCTGATCATTTCCACCAATCTGCTGTCTGTATTGTTAATCTGCATAATTGCCTAGCCAACCCCTTCCTTGCTGCAGGTATAAATATGCTGTGCCTGAGCAAGGAAGGCGTCAGTGCTTTGGTTGTCAAACCTAGTTCCAGTTTGTCTCTCTTCTGTGAATGTCTTTCAGGTTCCAGCTCCTGTCTCCAGACTTCTGCTATAGAGACCCGCACCAGCATTCCATCTGCGGTGTAGCCTGACTCACCGATCCATTCTGGACTCACCTGTTTCCAGCTACAACATCACCTGCTTCCAGCTCAGCTTCCAGCAGTGTACAGCTTCTCTTAAAGGGCCGGTGTCCTTTCTGCAGTTTACCACTCTCCACCGGTATTATTATTTCTCCGCTCTCAAATTCTACATTTCATCCACATTGCATCGCTCTCAAGCTTTATTTATTATTTAACTGGTTCCAGCCAGTATCCACTCCGTGCCAACACCTGTCTGGTTCTAACCAGTACCCACAGCAGCATTTTATCTACAGCAGTCCAGCTTTCCCTGGAACACCAGCTGGTACGACCCTGGGCTTTCCTCATTGCTACAGTTGAGCCTGGTAAGGACTTTCCAACTTGCAGATAATAAGAACTGTCTCATACCACCAGAGCTCTGTGGCCCCTGCCACCCTGTAGTACCCAGGAACTGTATTATTATTTCTCTGCTGATTTTTATGTTACTTTTTACTGCTACTGTGATGCATGGAGTTTGTCATAAATAAATATCATTGACTTTTACTCAAGTTGTCGTGGTCATGCCTTCGGGCGGTTTCTCTTCATGTTACTTACATGTCCAGGGGTCTGATACAACCTCCCAGGTTCCGGTACATCTCAGCCCCTGCAACTGAGGCTGCCTTCCGTCAGCTCAGGCCCTCAGTTGTGACAGTGCGGTGCAGAGCCAGCTCATCGGTCATACATCTGGTAGGCATCGGCTTCCTATAGACACAGCGTCGCAGATGAACTTGCTGCATGCGCAAAATGCCTTCCTTAAAATCCTGCGGTGAGCCTCATCATACATTGCGGGGAGGCGGAAACAGCAGCAGTTAGCGTGTGCTATGTGCAAAAAGCACATAGCACACGTTCTTACATCTGCGCCCATTTTCCCTGTAGTCTATGTATCTTTCTTCTTTCTTGATCTGCTGCAAGCCACACTGCTTCTAGGGATCTATTCATGAAGTAGTGAAGAGCTGTTTAACAGATAACAGGGCTTTTCACTGCTTTGTTCTGTTCTGCTCATGAAGCGGGTTACTGTGGAGAAGTTCATGACTTCTCTGGTGGTACCTCCTCTCCATGGGGCAGATGTATGAAAAACGTTCTAATGAACGTTATATGCCTGTTGTCGTATCACCACATTATCGTGGTGATACACCCTGTCCCTCCGTCGTGCGCAAAGTGCCTTCCTTAAAATCCCACAGTAAGCCTCATCATACATTCCGGGGAGGAGAAAACAGCAGCAGTTAGCATGCGCTATGTGCAAAATCCACGTAGCGCACGTTCTTACATCTGCCCCTATGTCTGGGTCCAATCATCATACTTTTGTATGGGGAGTGAGATTCATAGAAGTTCGGAAAACTCTGTTTTCCGTCTCTCAACTGTTTTCAGATTTGCCATCTCAGGAGACTCACCTCCACCTTTAAGGGTCAGGTTCCAGACTGTGCACTTGAATTATACATTATAGATATGTTACCTTATACTGCACAGTGGATAAAAATCAAGAGATAAAGCAAGGTAAATGGGCGCCCGTAACCTTCAACCCTATGGGAACTTCCTATTGCTGCACAATTTGGTAAAAAGGGGAAAGTTGCTGACCCCCGAAAAAACAAAGTAAACAGAAAAAAACAATCTGTGCGCAACAGGATCACTTTTGAATATAATTGTTTTATTAATAATCCAAAATATGGATAGGAAAAATAAAATATAGTATATATAAAAAATATATAATATACACTAAATACTTCAGGAGTGACCACACAATGAAATAAAACAATTTAACACAAACAAATTTTAAACCATCTGGATCATAAGAAGAAACCCGCAAAGGTATCACAGTAGCTCTAATCTGAACTATTGGTATAGTAATCAGAATAGAATCCCTAAATAAAAATCACAATACAGTGCACTGATTCATTAATTATAAAATGTCCACATAGGCTGGCCAGCCTGTATTTAAATAAGGTGTAGTTCACCCAAGGGTTCATCCAAAGAGATCAGTTACTTTGTATAAATAGTGTCTATGACACAATACTGTTATTATAACGGAGAAAAGATCACCATACAATTAGACCATTTGCATACCAACCAATTGAGTGCCGTCGGTATGCAACGAGTGTCTCCTCCAGTCGAGCGATAAATATCCTCCCCGTGCCACTGATGTAAGGAGCTGTTTAGTGGAGATAATTTTGCTGAGTGACCGTCTCGTGCTGCCTCTTAGACCCGCACTGGTTCACTTGCTGGGATCACCCGAGACCTCCGTTGTCCGTATTCCACGTACCGGCATTCACCGCGCTGCCTGGGTGCTAGCCAGATAGCGCGGCTGGAGATTCCTTTGCTGCCGGAGTCCAATGCACGAAGATATACGGAGTCCCTTGCAGCGGGTTTTGGATGTTATAATTACCCAGCAAATAGGGCAGTAGCAGCCGGCATTCACCGTGCTGCCTGGATGCTAGCCAAATAGAGAGGTCACTCCAAAGCCGTCACCTAACGCGTTTCTCGATCATTAGCCCCGGTCGTTTCATCATTTAAATTAAATAAATAAATACACCAGTGAGGTTTATTTATTTATTTAATTTAAATTTATAGAGAGTGATGGATACGGTATTTGTATCTATATGTTATTTATCCCATTCCTGAGTATTATAGCATTTGGTTCTATTGTGTGGACTTATGTTCAAATTTCATGGTCTTTTTATTACCTTAAACTTGTTCCACATGTTTGATTAAGGTCATCAGCTGTTTGTATTTAGATAATCATTCTGGGGCTTTAAATATGGTTAGATGGGAACTTCCTTTTATCTACCTCTGATGAAACGACCGGGGCTAATGGTCGAGAAACGCGTTAGGTGACGGCTTTGGAGTGACCTCTCTATTTGGATCATCTACTACTGCCCTAATTACTGGGTAATTATAACAACCAAAACCCGCTGCAAGGGACTCCGTACATCTCTGTACATTGGACTCCGGCTACAAAGGAATATCCAGCCGCACTATCTGGCAGGGCATCCAGGCAGCACGGTGAATGCCGGCTACTACTGCCCTATTTGCTGGGTAATTATAACATCCAAAACCCGCTGCAAGGGACTCCGTATATCTTCGTGCATTGGACTCCGGCTGCAAAGGAATCTCCAGCCGCGCTATCTGGCTAGCACCCAGGCAGCGCGGTGAATGCCGGTACGTGGAATACGGGCAACGGAGGTCTCGGGTGATCCCAGCAAGTGAACCAGTGCGGGTCTAAGAGGCAGCACGAGACGGTCACTCAGCAAAATTATCTCCACTAAACAGCTCCTTACATCAGTGGCACGGGGAGGATATTTATCGCTCGACTGGAGGAGACACTCGTTGCATACCGACGGCACTCAATTGGTTGGTATGCAAATGGCCTAATTGTATGGTGATCTTTTCTCCGTTATAATCACAGTATTGTGTCATCAGAGCCGGCCCTAACCAATATGATGCCCTAGGCAAGATTTTGGCTGGTGCCCCCTAGCACCACCGCTGGTTCCGCCTCTGACCTTGCACCTCTTTCCCAGCACCATCACCCCTCATCCATAGCAGTCCTTATTTTGGTATTTGTACCCCCTATATTTTAAATAGGAACAGTTCGCACATTTGGCGCACAGACCAAAAAGGGGTGTATTTTTGCTGGCAAGGGGCATGGCCACACAATAGTAACCCCAATTCCAATTACGCCACACAGTACTGCACTTTATTCACATTTGATCATGCAATAGTTTCCATAATTCATATTACATCTCACAGTAGTATCACTTTACCTTATTAATCTTACTTCTCACAGTAGAGCCCCTTATTCACATTACATCACACTGAATTGCTCCTTATTCACATTACACCACACCCTATTGCTCTTTATTCACATTAGACGACACAGTAGTGCCCTTTCTATACGCAACGCCACATAGTAGAGCACCTTAAACACATAATGCCACACAGTAATGCCCCTAACACTTATGAGACACATTATTAATGTCCTTATAAACAATGCGCCTTACACATTATGTCAACATTTATTAATGCCCTTTTACACGTAATGTCCCTTACACATATGCCACACATTATTAATGTCCTTATAAACATAATGACACACATAGTGCCCCCTACACATTTGCTGCACATTATTAGTGCCCCTATACACATAATGACACATACAGTAGTACCCTGTTACACATATGCTGCACATTATTAATGCCCTTATACACATAATGACACAAATAGTGCCCCCTACACATTTGCTGCACGTTATTAGTGCCCCTATACACATAATGACACACATACAATAGTACCCTGTTACACATATGCCGCACATTATTAATGCCCTTATACACATAATGACACACATAGTGCCCCTTGCACATATGTTACACATTATTAATGAATTTTTACATGACACACATAATGCTCCTTACACATATTCTGAACACTACTACACAACCAACCCACTCACATCCACACAGTACTCACACTGACACTAACACTGTGCCCTCTGCCTCTGCTTGGATACAGATGTGTCCTCATAAATCTTGCCTCAATTTGAACGTCAGGCACATTTTTTTAATGAAAATGCATCTTATTTACATTGCTATGTATCTAGGATGCACAAGCAGCTTCTACTGATTAAACTGATATGCAGCATGCCTATATACTGTGTGAGACTGTGTCTGTATCTGCATATGAAATGCTACACACAGAATATAGGCATGCCGCATATCATTTTAATCAGCAGAAGCTGCTGATGCCCCTAGGCATACCAAATGCCCTAGGCAATTGCCTAGTTTGCCTATACCTATGGCCGGCTCTGTGTGTCATAGACACTATTTATACAAAGTAACTGATCTCTTTGGATGAACCCTTGGGTGAACTACACCTTATTTAAATACAGGCTGGCCAGCCTATGTGGACATTTTATAATTAATGAATCAGTGCACTGTATTGTGATTTTTATTTAGGGATTCTATTCTGATTACTATACCAATAGTTCAGATTAGAGCTACTGTGATACCTTTGCGGGTTTCTTCTTATGATCCAGATGGTTTAAAATTTGTTTGTGTTAAATTGTTTTATTTCATTGTGTGGTCACTCCTGAAGTATTTAGTGTATATTATATATTTTTTATATATACTATATTTTATTTTTCCTATCCATATTTTGGATTATTAATAAAACAATTATATTCAAAAGTGATCCTGTTGCGCACAGATTGTTTTTTTCTGTTTACTTTATACTGCACAGGACTGTAGTGTAGTTTCTAAAATGCATTGCTGTTATTAATCTAGCATTATTTACTATATATATTTACAATGGTGCCCAGCCCATGCACTCTCTAATGGTTAACTAAACCTCTGTGGTGGCTGGCCATGCGCCCTCTGGAAACTTTCCACATCCTTAAACATGTGCCACTACCACTGCATTCACCCGGTGGGCCCTTCATGTCCCAGTTCGACACTGGACATTTAGTGTAAAATAACAAACGGTTCCAGGGATTTAAATGAATAGACCCCCTAAGTATCTCTTTTTCTTCTTTACTCTTTGGCACAATATATATAAGGCCAGTCTGTCAATCTGTTTTGGCCCCTCAGGTTACTGTTGTTCCTCTTTTGCTTTGACCTGCTAGTCCCTGTTATTATCTTGTATTTGTCATGCCATCTGTGCAATAAAGTCTTTTTTTTTTCTTTTAAAACCCCCCCAAATAATATGGAGTGTTAGCAAATGACCTCTATCTACCTCTGTATGCTCCCCATACATAAACATTGGGCAACTGCATAAATAAATTGTTCTTCAGTGCAATACACTGCTGTCATGCCATATAAGGTCCTCTTTTTTATTGAAATATTTCATTTTTAATTAAATATAGCAGTTGGAAAAATGTATTAAATCAAATAGGCAGTAAGAAAAGATGCTTTATATCTCCTGTCATTGGCTTAGGAAAAGCTTTGGCCATGCTGCTAACAGTAATAAGCACAAATGACGTGTGTACACCTAGAAACACACCTGGTGCCGATTCTGATTTCCTGTGTTCCTAATTATACTCATTCTTGGCAACCTCTTTCCACCTAGCATAGATCCTAAATAGAAAAACCATTGGCAACACCAGTGGCATATATATGATGGATGCAGGGTGTGGGGTGCACACAAGCCCCCACCCATTACATCACATACTGTAACCACTAGTGTCTGACCCTGCGGCTATACTTCTGGTGATTTCTTCACAACTACAGTGTCAGTGCCAAATATGCTGCATGTACAGAAGAGAGCTCTTATGTGCATGTGCCGGAGCCATATTTTCAGCGTCCAGGAACACACAGACACCCTCATGTCTAAAAATGCCCCTGGTCAACACCCTGCCATACACAAATGGAGGTATACGTGTCATTCACAGGGGTGATCACACAGTGCACACTGCACATGCGTGCACACAGGCATTCACAAGTATGTACTGTAACATGCACAAGGTTTTAACATTTCAAAGCAAAACTTCCTGCCCGACTAAATGTATTTTCAAATGTCAAACTGGACATCACTTATCTAAACATGTATAGTATAACTACTTTGTGGCCACATGTACATGTCCCATTATAAGCACACCTAAAACATAGCAAAAATGTTGATACTAGAAGGGTAGTCACACATCTTAAGTCTTTTCACCCCGATATCATCTTTCTCCAGGAAACTTACTGGCTAGCTACAGGTGATAGTACGCTGAGGAGTCCCTGGCTTAGGGAGTGCATCTCGGCCCCTTTTACCCCAAAAAAAACGAGGAGTAGCTATACTTTTTAGTGCACATTTGCAATATGAGATTCAAGATTCTTTGGTAGATCCAGAGGGCAGGTATTTACTTTTGCATGTTCTCATTCGGGGGGAGCATTTTACGTTACTGAACATTTATGCCCCTAATGTCCCCAACCAATCCTTTTATAGGAACATTTCTCATTTGTTGATGGAAACTGATACTCCCAACCTAATCATCGGAGGGGACTTTAATGTTGTAGACCAAATCTCTCTGGATAGGTCATTGCCCTCGAGATCCTCACCGCGTGCCCTAGGAGGGATTCACATTTTAAAAATAGACTTCATGTTATTGACCCTTGGAGAATTGGTCATGGTAACAGCCGAGAATACACCTTCCATTCTCGGGTGCATAACACTTTATCGAAAATTGATTATTTTTGTATCGCAGCCGGCTTGTTCTCCAGGGTTCAACGCACAGTCATCCATCCTATTTTTATATCAGACCATGCTCCGATTCAATTGACTCTGGAGGTTTCTCCCTGTAGCTCTAGTCGCTCTTGGCGTTTACCATCATGTCTCTCTCAGATTGAGGATTTTAAGCAATATCTTCAATATCATTGGAATAACTTTCTTGATGATAATATCGCTCATTGGGACACACCGGTGGTATTTTGGGAAACGTCGAAGGCGGTGATGAGGGGATGGGTAATTTCCTATCTCGCCAAAAAAGCAAGGATTATTTGCTCAAATATAGGGCCTTACATGATCAGATGGTGTTGTCATATAATACTTACGCGTACAAGAAAGGGAGACCACTCCTATTTGGCGCTAGTCAGCTTACATCCACATGAGATACTGTGATATAGCCAAAACTTAATTAAAAATAAGGCATGTGTCAAGTGTAGTAAAAACAAGCTAAAGTTTTAATTTAAACAGACACTTTTTTAAAACATGACACTTAAATTGAACAATAGTGAATAACATAGGGAATCCTACCAAGATTGTGGCAGGAGCCGCAGGTGTAATATGCAAGGTACACCCGGGAAAAATACCCTGCATAAGGCTCCGGAAGGCGAGAATTCCCTGTGGAATGAACCAAGTCCAAAACAGTCCTTGGCAGTCCATGGCACTGGTAGGCAGACACCAACGCGTTTCGGGACATCAAAGTCCCTTTTTCAAGGTAATATGTCTCCAGTGCTAACATTCTGTCTTTATATAAGGGGTGCAATTGATGAATTGGTCTCTTGAAGAGCACTTCCTGTCTGCTGATTACCGGAACCGGGAGTGACGTTCCTGTGCATTACCGGAACCGGAAGTGACGTTCCTGTGCGTTCCACCCGCCGACCGGAAGTAGTTTTGCGACCATTTAAAATATTAAAAAGGAGCGCTTATATAAACTAAACGCACATACCTGTAAAAAAAGAAATTTGTTTAATATAGTAATGTTACAGCTCTTTTTTGAAAAAGTGCAGGAGGTGGGAATTGATTGTTTTTAAAGGTTAAGTGTCCATCAAAATGTATGAGATAACTTTCCCTGTTTTTCCCTACCTTACGTGCCGGGTTTAGATGGTTATACAGCTGGGCAGCCTGTACGGCTGTGGTGAGCCCAATTAGCGGCTTCAGCTAGCGGCTCCTGTTCTCTGACAGCTCCGGCTGGTGATGAAAGCTGTACAGCTTTTACGGCTGTGGGGAGCGCAATCAGCGGCTGCGGCTGGCGGCTCCCGTTCTCTGATAACTCCGGCTTACACTCCTCCGTGTGGCTCACGGCTTTTTGAAGTGTCAGTAATATGAACCTTTTTCAGAGTTCCTCCCAATCTCCTGCTGTGTCCGTACCCAACGCGTTTCGGTCTATCCACCCTTTTACTAGGATATGGATTAACTTCCTATTCTCCTTTTTATGGTAAAAAAAATAAGAATTTACTTACCGATAATTCTATTTCTCGTAGTCCGTAGTGGATGCTGGGCACTCCGTAAGGACCATGGGGAATAGCGGCTCCGCAGGAGACTGGGCACAAAAGTAAAAGCTTTAGGACTACCTGGTGTGCACTGGCTCCTCCCCCTATGACCCTCCTCCAAGCCTCAGTTAGGATACTGTGCCCGGACGAGCGTACACAATAAGGAAGGATTTTGAATCCCGGGTAAGACTCATACCAGCCACACCAATCACACCGTACAACCTGTGATCTGAACCCAGTTAACAGCATGATAACAGAGGAGCCTCTGAAAAGATGGCTCACAACAATAATAACCCGATTTTTGTAACAATAACTATGTACAAGTATTGCAGACAATCCGCACTTGGGATGGGCGCCCAGCATCCACTACGGACTACGAGAAATAGAATTATCGGTAAGTAAATTCTTATTTTCTCTGACGTCCTAGTGGATGCTGGGAACTCCGTAAGGACCATGGGGATTATACCAAAGCTCCCAAACGGGCGGGAGAGTGCGGATGACTCTGCAGCACCGAATGAGAGAACTCCAGGTCCTCCTCAGCCAGGGTATCAAATTTGTAGAATTTAGCAAACGTGTTTGCCCCTGACCAAGTAGCTGCTCGGCAAAGTTGTAAAGCCGAGACCCCTCGGGCAGCCGCCCAAGATGAGCCCACTTTCCTTGTGGAATGGGCTTTTACAGATTTTGGCTGTGGCAGGCCTGCCACAGAATGTGCAAGCTGAATTGTACTACAAATCCAACGAGCAATCGTCTGCTTAGAAGCAGGAGCACCCAGCTTGTTGGGTGCATACAGGATAAACAGCGAGTCAGATTTTCTGACTCCAGCCGTCCTGGAAACATATATTTTCAGGGCCCTGACTACGTCCAGCAACTTGGAGTCCTCCAAGTCCCTAGTAGCCGCAGGTACCACAATAGGCTGGTTCAAGTGAAACGCTGAAACCACCTTAGGGAGACATTGAGGACGAGTCCTCAATTCTGCCCTGTCCGTATGAAAAATTAGGTAAGGGCTTTTATAGGATAAAGCCGCCAATTCTGAGACACGCCTGGCTGACGCCAGGGCTAACAGCATTACCACTTTCCATGTGAGATATTTTAAGTCCACAGTGGTGAGTGGTTCAAACCAATGTGATTTTAGGAACCCCAAAACTACATTGAGATCCCAAGGTGCCACTGGAGTCACAAAAGGAGGCTGTATATGCAGTACCCCCTTGACAAACGTCTGAACTTCAGGCACTGAAGCCAGTTCTTTCTGGAAGAAAATTGACAGGGCCGAAATTTGAACCTTAATGGACCCTAATTTTAGGCCCATAGACAGTCCTGTTTGCAGGAAATGCAGGAAACGACCCAGTTGAAATTCCTCTGTAGGGGCCTTCCTGGCCTCACACCACGCAACATATTTACGCCAAATACGGTGATAATGTTGCACGGTTACATCCTTCCTGGCTTTGATCAGGGTAGGGATGACTTCATCCGGAATGCCTTTTTCCTTCAGGATCCGGCGTTCAACCGCCATGCCGTCAAACGCAGCCGCGGTAAGTCTTGGAACAGACAGGGTCCCTGCTGGAGCAGGTCCTTTCTTAGAGGTAGAGGCCACGGGTCCTCCGTGAGCATCTCTTGAAGTTCTGGGTACCAAGTCCTTCTTGGCCAATCCGGAGCCACGAGTATAGTCCTTACTCCTCTCCTTCTTATGATTCTCAGTACCTTGGGTATGAGAGGCAGAGGAGGGAACACATACACTGACTGGTACACCCACGGTGTTACCAGAGCGTCCACAGCTATTGCCTGAGGGTCCCTTGACCTGGCGCAATATCTGTCTAGTTTTTTTGTTGAGGCGGGACGCCATCATGTCCACCTTTGGTTTTTCCCAACGGTTCACAATCATGTGGAAGACTTCTGGGTGAAGTCCCCACTCCCCCGGGTGGAGGTCGTGTCTGCTGAGGAAGTCTGCTTCCCAGTTGTCCACTCCCGGAATGAACACTGCTGACAGTGCTATCACATGATTTTCCGCCCAGCGAAGAATCCTTGCAACTTCTGCCATTGCCCTCCTGCTTCGTGTGCCGCCCTGTCTGTTTACGTGGGCGACTGCCGTGATGTTGTCCGACTGGATCAACACCGGCTGACCCTGAAGCAGAGGCCTTGCTTGACTTAGGGCATTGTAAATGGCCCTTAGTTCCAGGATATTTATGTGAAATGACGTTTCCATGCTTGACCACAAGCCCTGGAAATTTTTTCCCTGCGTGACTGCTCCCCAGCCTCTCAGGCTGGCATCCATGGTCACCAGGACCCAGTCCTGAATGCCGAATCTGCGGCCCTCTAGAAGATGAGCACTCTGCAACCACCACAGGAGAGACACCCTTGTCCTTGGAGACAGGGTTATCCGCTGATGCATCTGAAGATGCGATCCGGACCATTTGTCCAGCAGATCCCACTGAAAAGTTCTTGCGTGGAATCTGCCGAATGGAATCGCTTCGTAAGAAGCCACCATTTTTCCCAGGACCCTTGTGCATTGATGCACTGACACTTGGCCTGGTTTTAGGAGGTTCCTGACTAGCTCGGATAACTCCCTGGCTTTCTCCTCCGGGAGAAACACCTTTTTCTGGACTGTGTCCAGAATCATCCCTAGGAACAGCAGACGTGTCGTCGGAATCAGCTGCGATTTTGGAATATTTAGAATCCACCCGTGCTGTCGTAGTACTACTTGAGATAGTGCTACTCCGACCTCTAACTGTTCCCTGGACCTTGCCCTTATCAGGAGATCGTCCAAGTAAGGGATAATTAAGACTCCTTTTCTTCGAAGAAGAATCATCATTTCGGCCATTACCTTGGTAAAGACCCGGGGTGCCGTGGACAATCCAAACGGCAGCGTCTGAAACTGATAGTGACAGTTCTGTACCACAAACCTGAGGTACCCTTGGTGAGAAGGGCAAATTGGGACATGGAGGTAAGCATCCTTGATGTCCAGAGACACCATATAGTCCCCTTCTTCCAGGTTCGCTATCACTGCTCTGAGTGACTCCATCTTGAATTTGAACCTTTGTATGTAAGTGTTCAATGATTTCAGATTTAAAATAGGTCTCACCGAGCCGTCCGGCTTCGGTACCACAAACAGCGTGGAATAATACCCCTTTCCCTGTTGTAGGAGGGGTACCTTGATTATCACCTGCTGGGAATACAGCTTGTGAATGGCTTCCAATACCGCCTCCCTGTCAGAGGGAGACGTTGGTAAAGCAGACTTCAGGAACCGGCGAGGGGGAGACGTCTCGAATTCCAATTTGTACCCCTGAGATACTACCTGCAGGATCCAGGGGTCCACTTGCGAGTGAGCCCACTGCGCGCTGAAATTCTTGAGACGACCCCCCACCGTACCTGAGTCCGCTTGTAAGGCCCCAGCGTCATGCTGAGGACTTGGCAGAAGCGGGGGAGGGCTTCTGTTCCTGGGAAGAGGCTGCCTGCTGCAGTCTTTTTCCCCTTCCTCTGCCCCGGGGCAGATATGAGTGGCCTTTTGCCCGCTTGCCCTTATGGGGACGAAAGGACTGAACCTGAAAAGACGGTGTCTTTTTCTGCTGAGAGGTGACCTGGGGTAAAAAGGTGGATTTTCCAGCCGTTGCCGTGGCCACCAGGTCCGATAGACCGACCCCAAATAACTCCTCCCCTTTATACGGCAATACTTCCATATGCCGTTTGGAATCCGCATCACCTGACCACTGTCGCGTCCATAACCCTCTTCTGGCAGAAATGGACAGCGCACTTACTCTTGATGCCAGAGTGCAAATATCCCTCTGTGCATCTCGCATATATAGAAATGCATCCTTTAAATGCTCTATAGTCAATAATATACTGTCCCTGTCCAGAGTATCAATATTTTCAGTCAGGGAATCCGACCAAGCCAGCCCCGCACTGCACATCCAGGCTGAGGCGATTGCTGGTCGCAGTATAACACCAGTATGTGTGTATATACTTTTTAGGATATTTTCCAGCTTCCTATCAGCTGGCTCTTTGAGGGCGGCCGTATCAGGAGACGGTAACGCCACTTGTTTTGATAAGCGTGTGAGCGCCTTATCTACCCTAGGGGGTGTTTCCCAACGCGCCCTAACCTCTGGCGGGAAAGGGTATAATGCCAATAATTTTTTAGAAATTAGCAGTTTTTTATCGGGGGAAACCCACGCTTCATCACACACCTCATTTAATTCATCTGATTCAGGAAAAACTACGGGTAGTTTTTTCACACCCCACATAATACCCTTTTTTGTGGTACTTGTAGTATCAGAAATGTTCAAAACCTCCTTCATTGCCGTGATCATGTAACGTGTGGCCCTACTGGAAAATACGTTTGTTTCCTCACCGTCGACACTGGAGTCAGTGTCCGTGTCTGGGTCTGTGTCGACCATCTGAGGTAACGGGCGCTTTAGAGCCCCTGACGGTGTTTGAGACGCCTGGACAGGTATTAACTGTTTTTCCGGCTGTCTCATGTCGTCAACAGTCTTTTGTAAAGTGCTGACGCTATCACGTAATTCCTTCCATAAGACCATCCAGTCAGGTGTCGACTCCCTAGGGGGTGACATCACTATTACAGGCAATTGCTCCGCCTCCATACCATTTTCCTCCTCATACATGTCGACACAACGTACCGACACACAGCACACACACAGGGAATGCTCTGATAGAGGACATGACCCCACTAGCCCTTTGGGGAGACAGAGGGAGAGTTTGCCAGCACACACCAGAGCGCTATATATATAGAGGGATAACCTTATATAAGTGTTTTTCCCTTATATAGCTGCTGTATTTATTAATCTGCCAAATTAGTGCCCCCACTCTCTTGTTTTACCCTGTTTCTGTAGTGCAGGACTGCAGGGGAGAGCCAGGGAGCTTCCCTCCAACGGAGCTGTGAGGGAAAATGGCGCTTGTGTGCTGAGGAGATAGGCTCCGCCCCCTTCTCGGCGGCCTTTCTCCCGCTTTTTTAAGGAAAAACTGGCAGGGGTTAAATGCATCCATATAGCCCAGGAGCTATATGTGATGTATTTTAGCCATCTAAGGTGTTTTTATTGCGTCTCAGGGCGCCCCCCCCCCAGCGCCCTGCACCCTCAGTGACCGGAGTGTGAAGTGTGCTGAGAGCAATGGCGCACAGCTGCGGTGCTGTGCGCTACCTTATTGAAGACAGGACGTCTTCTGCCACCGATTTCCCGGACCTCTTCTGTCTCTGTAAAAGGGCCGGCGGCGCGGCTCTGGGACCCATCCATGGCTGGGCCTGTGATCGTCCCTCTGGAGCTAATGTCCAGTAGCCTAAGAAGCCCAATCCACTCTGCACGCAGGTGAGTTCGCTTCTTCTCCCCTTAGTCCCTCGGTGCAGTGAGCCTGTTGCCAGCAGGACTCACTGAAAATAAAAAACCTAATTTAAACTTTTACTCTAAGCAGCTCAGGAGAGCCACCTAGTATGCACCCTTCTCGTTCGGGCACAAAAATCTAACTGAGGCTTGGAGGAGGGTCATAGGGGGAGGAGCCAGTGCACACCAGGTAGTCCTAAAGCTTTTACTTTTGTGCCCAGTCTCCTGCGGAGCCGCTATTCCCCATGGTCCTTACGGAGTGCCCAGCATCCACTAGGACGTCAGAGAAACTTTATTATTCTTTTTTTTAAAACAGGAAATGTTAAAAACGGATATAGTTAATAAAAAAGCGGCAACCATGTGCCTACAAATCCTATGGATTCAAAAATAAAATTGTATCTATTTTTATTAGAACTTAAAATTATAGGTATGGCGTTCATGATTGTAACTGTCAATAACTGTTGTAATGAATAAATATATTTTTCTATGTATTATTTTTTTAATTAAAAATTTTTTCGTTCGTTATACACCTGCATAGCACACGATATTGGCTGTGAAGCGAGCCGACATTTCCTTTCGAACTGTACACAATTACCTAATTCTCAGATAAACTTCATAATTGGTTGTATGCAATACATACTTAACAGAAATTATTTTTGGAATCAAGGACAATTTTACAACCAAGTCAAGGGGACCGCGATGGGATCATCCTTTACACCGAGCTACGCAAATCTTTTCATGGCCAAATGGGAGGAGGAAAGAATTTGGCAAGAAAACCCGTATAAAAAACATCTTATACTTTGGAAAAGATATATAGATGACCTACTGTTCGTGTGGGGTGGACCAAAAGAAATATTGACTGAATTTCTGGAATATATGAACAATAATGCTTATGGTTTAGAATTTACAACAACAGTTAGTAAAAAAAATGGTCATATACTTAGACCTAGAAATTTTTATTCAGGATCAGAAAATTTGCACAAGAAACCATACTAAGGAATGCAGCGGAAACAACATGTTAAGGCAGACAAGCAACCATCATGCCCATTGGCTTAAAAACATTCCCACCGGTCAATTCAGAAGGCTGAGACGAAATTGTACATATCAGGAAACATACCAGCAACAAAGCACAACTATGAAAGAAAATTTCTTGGACAAAGGGTATAAAGATGAAGTGTTACAAAAAGAAATTGAACGAATTTCGTCCATGGAAAGACAAACATTACTCCAGTATAAACAAAGAACAGATGAAAATAACTTCAGTACAGCCTTTATAACGCAATTTAATAGTCAACACCTTCAGTTTGAGTCCATTCTTAATAAACATTGGCATATTTTAAAACTAGACAAACAACTGGTCCCACATATAAAGGAAAAACCGCAAATCATATACAAAAAAGCAAGAAATTTAAAACAAAATCTGGTTAAGAGCTATTTGGATATGGATGAAGATAGACCGGTTGAAGAAAAAGGAAGTTTCCACTGTTTAAACTGCAGAGCATGCAAATTAACTGGCAATAAGTCAACAAGGCCAATTACAGAATCACATCGACCATAACAAAAAAAGTTTATAAAATAAAAGAAAGGATCACATGTAACTCAGAAGGGTTAATTTATTTGTTACAATGCCCATGTGGATATCAATATATTGGCCAGACTAAGAGAAAATTACGAGTCAGAATTGCAGAGCATATATACAATATACAGCGGGGATTGGAAACTCACAGTGTCTCCAAACATTATAAAGATTGTCACAATAAAGACCCCAGCAGTTTAAGATTCTTGGGCATACAAAAAGTATTGAATAATTGGAGGGGGGTAATTTATGCCTTGAACTAAGGAAAAAAGAAACAAAGTGGATATACCACATGAAGACCCTCCAGCCGGATGGTTTAAACGTAGAAATTGATGTGAATGCCTTTTTATAATATTCTTATCCACTTACATTAGGGATAACATTTAATGCCATATTAATTTTTTAATTAATAAATAATACATAGAAAAATATATTTATTCATTACAACAGTTATTGACAGTTACAATCATGAACGCCATACCTATAATTTTAAGTTCTAATAAAAATAGATACAATTTTATTTTTGAATCCATAGGATTTGTAGGCACATGGTTGCCGCTTTTTTATTAACTATATCCGTTTTTAACATTTCCTGTTTTAAAAAAAAGAATAATAAAGTTTTTTTTACCATAAAAAGGAGAATAGGAAGTTAATCCATATCCTAGTAAAAGGGTGGATAGCCCGAAACGCGTTGGGTACGGACACAGCAGGAGATTGGGAGGAACTCTGAAAAAGGTTCATATTACTGACACTTCAAAAAGCTGTGAGCCGCACAGAGGAGTGTAAGCCGTAGTTACCAGAGAGCGGGAGCCGCCAGCCGCAGCCGCTAATTGCGCTCCCTACAGCCGTATAAGCTGTACAGCTTTCATCACCAGCCAGAGCTGTCAGAGAACAGGAGCCGCTAGCCGAAGCCACTAATTGGGCTTACCACAGCCGTACAGGCTGCCCAGCTGTATAACCATCTAAACCCGGCACGTAAGGTAGGGAAAAACAGGGAAAGTTATCTCATACATTTTGATGGACACTTAACCTTTAAAAACAATCAATTCCCACCTCCTGCACTTTTTCAAAAAAGAGCTGTAACATTACTATATTAAACAAATTTCTTTTTTTACAGGTATGTGCGTTTAGTTTATATAAGCGCTCCTTTTTAATATTTTAAATGGTCACAATTTTTATGGAGCTGCTACACATATTCATAGCGCAGTATTGATATTATATATGGAAGTAGTTTTGCGTCATCCGAAACCAGAAGTGACGTTACCGGAAGTGGGGTGCGTTCCATTGACCGGAAATGGATGGTGAAAACAGATCCTGTTATTTCATGTGTCCACAATAAGTGTTCATCAAGGTATGTTGTTCTTAACGTGGTCCATAGTACCGGTACATGTAAAATAAGTGAATAAAAATAATGAGTGAATAATAAACAATAAATAAATAACGGGAAAAAAAATATTATTTTTTTTAGAATTTTTAAGAGTATTTAAAAAAAATATTTTTTAAAGAATATTTTTAAAGAATTGTCAAAGGAACCATTTAATTTCAAAATCTCTATTGAGACCCATAGGAAAAAGAGTTTGTAAGTTATAAATGGTTTTCATTACGGCTTTCGTAAGATTCGTCTCCAGATTGCGATTCTTCCACGTTGCTTTAATGTGGCGCAGGCCTATGAAGTCGGAAATAGAGTTTGTGGAACATTGATGTTCGGTTCTGAATGTTCTGACAAGTGGTGAGTTGTTAGGCCTTTTTTAATGTTCCGAAGATGTTCCCCTATTCTAGCTTTTAATGATCTCGACGTCCTACCGACATAGGTTTTCCCACATTTGCATGTAATCATATAAACTACATTGGTGGTGTTCCAAGTGATGAAGTCGCGGATTTTCCTCTTGATACCATTGACTGTGACTTCGGTAAATTTGGATTTTTCAGATTTGATATTTCTGCACCCAATGCACATCCCACATCGGTGGAAACCAGATGTCCTTATGGGGTTGGATGTTCTAAATGGTAACGCACTTCTCACTAGATAATTTCTTTGGCTTGGGGCCTTGCGACAGATGAATTTTGGTTTAGACGGAATAATTTTCTTCAAGATGGGGTCGCCTTGCAGTATACGCCAATGTTTTTTTTTTTATGACTTGTTCAAAAAGTTTATGATCTGAATCAAAACTGGAAAAAAATGCCAACTGTATCTCTTTGGCGGCATTAGGGAGCTTTGTTCTCTCTTCTATTAATGTCGATCTTTCCATTAACAGCGTTTGTTGTACTTATTGCTCGATATCTTTAGATTTGCATCCCTTCTCCAAGAACAACTTCTTGAGATCCTGTATTTGAGATTCACATATCGGAAGTTCACTGCAATTTCTTCTTGTTCTTATGAATTGTCCCTAAGGGATCCCTTTTAACCAGTTGATGTGATGTTCACTGTTTATTGCAATGTAATTCTGTGTATCAGTGGGTTTGTGATATGTTCTGGTGTGGACTGATCCAGTTTTGATATATATTTGAAGGTCCAAGAAGTTGATTTCACATTGACTGATGGAAAAGGTGAATGATAAATTGATGTTATTGTTGTTCAAAGAGGTGCAAAAGGACTCTAGTTCTTCTCTTTCTCCCGTCCAGGTGAAGATTACATCATCAATATATCGGCCCCAATCGTTAAGTTGTTCACCCCAAGTTACGCCTGGATAAATGGTGGTGGATTCCCAATATGCCATTAAAAGATTGGTGTAACTTGGGGCAAATCGGGTGCCCATGGCAGTGCCCTTGTTTTGGAGAAAATATTCTCAAGAAGAAGTTGTTCATAAGAATAAAATTGATGGCTTCTACAATGAAGCTCTTTCTTTCTTCCGTGTATTGGGTTTGGTCAAGGAACTACTTGATTGCTTTAAGGCCGTCCTCATGCTTGATGATGGTGTAAAGTGAGCAGACATCAGCTGTTACCAAAAAGGTGTTTTCTTTCCAATTGATCTTTTGTATCCTCCTAATGGCGTCTCTGGTGTCTTTGATGAAGGAAGGGGTTTGAATAACAGAGGGTTGTAATAGTCGATCTATTTTTAAATGTCAAACTGGACATCACTTATCTAAACATGTATAGCATAACTAATTTGTGGCCACATGTACATGTCCCATTATAAGCACACCTAAAACATAGCAAAAATGTTGATATTAGAAGGGTACTCACACATCTTAAGTCTTTTCACCCCGATATAATCTTTCTCCAGGAAACTTACTGGCTAGCTACAGGTGATAGTACGCTGAGGAGTCCCTGGCTTAGGGAGTGCATCTCGGCCCCTTTTAAAAAAAAAAACCGAGGAGTAGCTATACTTTTTAGTGCACATTTGCAATATGAGATTCAAGATTTTTTGGTAGATCCAGAGGGCAGGTATTTACTTTTCCATGTTCTCATTTGGGGGGAGCATTTTACGTTACTGAACATTTATGCCCCTAATGTCCCCAACCAATCCTTTTATAGGAACATTTCTCATTTGTTGATGGAAACTGATACTCCCAACCTAATCATCGGAGGGGACTTTAATGTTGTAGACCAAATCTCTCTGGATAGGTCATTGCCCTCGAGTTCCTCACCACGTGCCCTAGGAGGGATTCACATTTTAAAAAATAGACTTCATGTTATTGACCCTTGGAGAATTGGTCATGGTAACAGCCGAGAATACACCTTCCATTCTCGGGTGCATAACACTTTATCGAGAATTGATTATTTTTTTATCGCAGCCGGCTTGTTCTCCAGGGTTCAACGCACAGTCATCCATCCTATTTTGATATCAGACCATGCCCCGATTCAATTGATTCTGGAGGTTTCTCCCTGTAGCTCTAGTCGCTCTTGGCGTTTACCATCATATCTCTCTCAGAGTGAGGATTTTAAGCAATATCTTCAATATCATTGGAATAACTTTCTTGATGATAATATCGCTCATTGGGACACACCGGTGGTATTTTGGGAAACGTCGAAGGCGGTGATGAGGGGATGGGTAATTTCCTATCTCGCCAAAAAACGCAACGATTATTTGCTCAAATATAGGGCCTTACATGATCAGATGGTGTTGTCATATTATACTTATGTTTCTAACCCTATTGATGCTAATCTACAGGTCTATAACCAAAGTAAACAGCTTTTGGAGGTATTTTTGACTGAACAAGCTCAACGTAGATTGGATTTTACTAAGAATAGATATTATCGGTGGGGCAACCGATCAGGGAAACTTCTAGCTTATATTGCTAAACAACAGAGACGTAAATCCTATATCACATCGGTAATTGACCCTACCTCTGGGAAACGGTGTACCACGCAGGGTGATATCTCCTCCTTATTTTATAAATATTTCTCTGCTTTATATGAAGCGGAGGATATTGATATCGCTTTGTCCCATGAGGTGCTTTCGGAGGCCTCCCTACCCAAACTTACTTCCTCACAAAGGGAGGTTTTGGATGAGGAGATCTCGGAGGAAGAAGTTCTTAGTGTCATTTCCTCACTACCATCTAACAAGTCCCCAGGCCCTGATGGTTTAAACGGATACTATTATAAACTATTGAAGGATGACTTGGTGCCCACGTTGACAAACTTGTTTCAAAGGTTGCGGGCGGATAATTTGCCCTATCCTGCTTTTAATGCATCTTATACTATACTCATTCCGAAACCAGACAGGAACCCAGAATTGCTTGCTTCCTACCGTCTTATCTCCCTTTTAAATCAGGACTTTAAATTATTTACTAAAATAATCTCAAACCGATTACAGCGATTGTTGCCATCTTTAGTTACGAATCATCAATTACGATTTACACATGGGAGGCACTCGGTTAAAGGCATTAGAACAGCATTGGCAGCCATTTTGGCATCCATGAGCCAACGTAAATCACAAAATGTGATTTTAAGTTTGGACGCTGAGAAGGCCTTCGATAAGATTTTATGGTCTCATTTACATAATGTGTTGACGATTAGGGACTTTGGTCCCTCTTTCATACACTTTGTAAATTTTATTTATACTTCCCCAACAACTTCATTGATTGTTAACGACTTGCGAAGCGATCCTTTACCTTTATTTAGGGGCACCCGACAAGGTTGTCCTCTTTCTCCGCTACTCTTTAATCTTGCCCTGGACCCTCTTATTAGAATACTGCAAAATTGGCATCGGTTCAAAGGTATCCAGATAGGACGGTTGGAAGTTAAGATAACAGCTTTCGCGGACGATTTACTTTTATATTTGGGTAATCCGGCTGAGAGTTTACTGCCTCTATAAGATAAAATTGCCCGCTTTGGTGAAATATCTGGTTTTATAATTAATATTGAAAAATCTTCATCTCTTTCCCTAGGAGTTGAGATACAACCCTCTTGGGCACGAGGCATTGGTCTACATTGGGGGGCAAAATATATTAAATATCTGGGAATTTATTTACCCTGTAATATTTCTGATTTATATTCTCTTAATGTTAAACATCTTATCTTGCGTTCGCTTGATGTGCTTCGGGATTGGCGCTGCCTCCCTCTCTCCTTTTTAGGCAGAGCAGACCTTATTAAAATGATTGTCTTTCCAAGAATATTATATCCCCTACAGGTGCTACCAATTATCCTCTCTAAATCAGACGAGGCTAATGTTCTTAAAGCCTTTCGTTCCTTTATTTGGAAAGATAAGAAACCTAAAATTAGTATGGTTGTTCTGCAGAAGACGAGATTGCAGGGTGGCGTCAATTTTCCGGATGTGCGGCTTTACTCACAGGCTGCTATGTGTAGATACATTAAAGATTGGTTACACAAACGGGACATTTATGCTGATACATCTTTAGAACAGCAGTTTTTACCGCAGACAGATCTGATCTGTTTCTTACATATGCATAAGCAAGAGATTCCACCTCATTTACAGGTTGAGTATCCCATATCCAAATATTCCGAATTTTGAGTGAGACTGAGATAGTGAAATCTTTGTTTTTTGATGGCTCGATGTACACAAACTTTGTTTAATACACAAAGTTATAAAAAATATTGTATTAAATGACCTTCAGGCTGTGTGTATAAGGTGTATATGAAACATAAATGAATTGTGTGAATGTAGACACACTTTGTTTAATGCACAAAGTTATAAAAAATATTGTCTAAAATGACCTTCAGGCTGTGTACATAAGGTGTATATGAAACATAAATGCATTCTGTGCTTAGACTTAGGTCCCATCACCATGATATCTCATTAGGGTATGCAATTATTCCAAAATACGGAAAAATCCAATATCCAAAATACCTCTGGTCCCAAGCATTTTGGATAAGGGATAGTCAACCTGTATTAGATAATCCACTTTTAATGACTGCTTGGTCAACTTGGCATACTGTGAGGAATGCCTGGAATCTTAATAGTCACCATTCTCTTTTCCTCCCCTTTTTGGCAAATCCTGAATTTCAAAACGATGTGCCTGCACTTCAATTCCACTCCTGGGCGGGAAAAGGCCTTAAATATATCTGACATTTAACCAATAACAATACTAAAAAGCCGCTTTCCTTTGCAGAAGCGAGTTCGCTTTTTCCCTTTCTCACGGCTCATGATTTTAGATTCCTACAGGCACAACATTATACCTCAACCGTCCTGGCCTCCTTATCCAACATAGATATATCTAATTCCCTAGATGTGATATTTCAAAATGAGGATGTATTGTCTAAAGCTATTTCATATTTTAATGTCACTCTGCGTACACCGTATTATGATAAACACAGACGTACTGGTATCCATCAGTGGGCTTCTCAATTTCCACATCTAGAGGAGAAGAAAATTGTGGCCCAACTGGTTTATACAAATAAAACCTTACCGGCTGCTATGTATAAAGAAATGCATTTTCGTTTATTTTATAGAGGTTATTTATCCCCGTCTAGACGGTGCCTGATGGGCTTACAGTCCCATTCATGTTGTCCTAAATGTGCCTGTATAGAGGTCTCATTATATCATTGTTTGTGGGACTGTCCTCCAATTAAAAGATTCTGGGTGCAAATTAAAAGCTATGCTACTGCCCACCTCCTCAATTACCTGCCACTGACACCAGAGTGGGCCATACTTGGGGTGACACCCCCAGGATCTAAATATTCTAGAGGCAGTAAGTATTATTTCAGCGGCTGCAAAAAAAGCCATTCTTCAGCATTGGATTCACCCCAATCCTCCAAGTTTGTCTCTCTTTAGGGAAAAAATATTTTTTTCTTTTTAAAATGGATTGGCTTGAGGCTTCCCTTCATAAGGAGACTAGAGTGAAAAATGTCTTTGAATTATGGGAGAGCTACGTGGATACATTGCCATCCCCCACACGTCTACAAGTTAAAACCTGCTTTCAACATACGGGTTGGTATGAAACTAGAGTGTCGCTGGAGGACGAGCCTATTCAGGTGTAATGTTTTGATATATATACGGGATCAAGAATGGCCCCCTGGAGGACTGAGACACCCCCTGCCCCCCTTCCCTCCCCCCTCACCCCCCTTTTTTTGTTGTGTGTTGACTGTTTTGTTAGTTTAAGTCACTATTTGTTACTTGAATAATGCTGTTTGTTACTCTCTGGAAAGTTGAAAAGGAGAGAAAGGAAAGGAAAAGAAAGAAAAAGAGAAAGAAAAAACACAGCTGAAGCATATATACACATGATTACAAAATAAATGTATGCCTCCACTGTTTAGATCAAGATCCATAGTATCCTACATGTTGAATATGAGTATAACTTTGCTTCACATTCATTGTAACTATGTGAATATTGTGTTTAATTCTTTTTACTTTGTACTACAATGACAAATTGTACTTTGTGAATTGGTGATGTGTTTAATAAAAACATGTTAAAAAAAAAAATGTTGATATTGTCCCGATCATTATCAGGCAATATCGACACGATATTTATATTTTTTATTCACTACTATTCAGCAAGAAACTACAAAGGAACAGCAATTGTGGTAACACACTGTTCCCGCGAAGTTCTAAAAGCTTATGTATTTGGTTCTGCGCATGCTCAGTCATGCTATTTCTTAACAATACAAACAGTCTCCTATTCGCATTGTTAAGTCAGTGTGACGAGTGCAGTTGTATACCAGCCTCCCATAAGCTTCTAAGTTGATTAAAATGTGTGTATAGGATTTGGATTAGGCTGTGTACACTTTTATTTATATTTTTATAAATGTGTACAGACTAACTTAGCCTATGTACACATTTTAATCAAGTTATACACTTTTGCGAGGCTGGAGCTGGGCATACACTTGCCACTGCTTTCAAGATCCTGCAGGGACTGATGGGAAAATTTCCCTCTGTCCCTGCAGATATGCTGATTTTTAAGAATTTTCTTTATATAATGCCATTCTGAAATGGCATTATATAAAGTAAAGATTTTTCAGGAGGTTTAACATTTGTTTGCTTGCTGAATAGCATAAAACATTAAACCTCAATAGAGATAAATGGAGTGATCCCTACTGTGCGATATTCAGCAAATGAGTATTAATATAGCAGATAATTGGTTGTGTTAAAATGCTGAAACACCCCATTACACATTTTTAACGAGAGAATAAATGTTCTGAATAAAGCCCAGTGTGATGTAACCAATACGTTTATATGCATACCTCCCAACATTGTTAAAGTGGGAGTCGGGACTTATGGAAAGGGGGCATTTCGTCACGGGGATGCTGCGATTGCAAGCCATGATTCCCAATTTCGTCATTGAGGGGGCATGCCCAGCGCTCTGTGAACTGCTGGCATGCCCCCTGTCCCTCTGACTCCCGTGAATAGACGCTGTGCGCATGCATACAGCGCCTATTCACCGCTGCTCTGCAGAGCAGTGAGTGTCGGGGAGCCTCCCAACTGCCCTCACTGTGGACACTGCGGCCTGTGGGTGGGACAATGGAACAGTGCCTAAAATAAGTGACTGGCCCGTGAAAATAGTGACAGTTGGGAGGTATGTATATGTATGTCTATATATACTGTAGTTATTTCTCTCCTTTTTCTCTCTATATACAGTACAATAATCTGTCTCTGCAGAAAAGTATTCTATTTGTGTTTGAGTTTATGACATCAAGTTTTCAGTAATTCACATAGATGACAATGACCCTAGATAGCAGGCCTGTGGCCATATAGAGGCCAGTGCCTAATTAGTAAATGACATCTGATGTGTTACTCGGAGGTGCATGAACTGTGTCACCTCTATTTTATGTATACAGTATTATAGTTGCAACAATGCTATTTTTAGTATACTGAGATACTGAGGCATCAATAGCACTAGAGCACAAAATGTATAATACATTTACATACGGTAGTTACATACACAACCCCATTAGCTCAGGCACTTAAACTTGGTGCTGCTCACACTCCCCATACAGATGGTGGAGGATCTCATGTAACGGCTAACCACAGGAGTTCCCATCTGCTTTCATTTCATAATGGATTTAATCCTCAACTTCATCTGCACTCCATGATCCCATATCCGAATTACCAGATAATATATTTGTCCCATCACATGCGGGGGAAAAACTTCATGAATCCTTTTTGCTGAATTATTGTGTTTAGTAGAGCACCCTGTTTTACTAGCAGTTATCTAGAAAAAACCCCAGTATAAAATAAGTGACTGTACTTGTAGCTTACTCACAAGTACATATAACAAGTGGTATGGCTGTCATTGCTTCATGTTATTATTTTGTATTACATTTTATTAATGAGTGTCTTATTCCACAACTTCAATCCTTATAGTTATTCATTTTGTTCTGTATATTACTGTGATTTTACTGAATAAAGTATTACAGCGGTATACTTCCATATTATCAGTGGTGCAAGTAGAAATATTTTCTTAGTGATACTGAGTGCCGAAAAATGGGCGTGATCATCTGTTGTGAGGGGGTGTCGCCACATGATGCTAGTGGGAGTGGCTACATGACACTAGCGGCGTGGCCACACGACAGCCCCTTTTTTGGGGGGGAATCTGGAGGCAAGGTTAAAAATATATAGTAATGCCTCCAGTATAATAGAAATATATAGTGATACCTCCAGTATAATAGAAATATATAGTAATGCCCCCAATTTAATATCAATATATAGTAATGCCTCCAGTATAATAGAAATATATAGTGATACCTCCAGTATAATAGAAATATATAGTGATGCCTCCATTATAACAGGAAAATTAAGCCACTGTCGCACTCCCAGTAACCCTGACAAAGTGGGAGGAGCCATCATGCTGCCAAGCACCATGGTCTTATTGCTTTGTGACACATTATAATTGTGGTAATGGCAAAGTGTGTGGCAGGTGGTACTGTGTACCCGCTGCCAAATTCTTATGGGTACTCCGTACCCGAGGGTACCTGCTTACTTGCACCGCTGTATATCATTAAAGCCATGGACAATTTCCTTTTAGTCTAAATGAAAGATGTTTCTATTAGGGAGGCCAATCCCGGGATCGGGATCGGCGGGATCCTGGGATTTGGGCCCAAAAATGCCAGGATTTGAATCCCGGGATTGGAGCATCCAATCCCGGGATTCACGGGATTACAATGCGCATGTGCGGGAGGGTGGGTGTGTAAGTAATACTACTCAATATTAGGCGGGCGGCAGCCATAGACAAACTCTGAACGCGGCGGCACTTCAAATGTAGCGCCGGCCGCCAGCCAATCAGAGCTGGCGGACCAGCAGCCAATCAGGGAATCTGCCGCAGCAGCGGCAGCCAATCAGGAGCGACTGCTGTGGCCGCTTCCCTGATTGGCTGCCGGTCCGCCAGCTCTGGTTGGCTGCCGGCCGGCCGGCGCTTCATTTGAAATGCCGCCGTGTTCAGTGTGTCCATGGCTGGCGCCCACCTAATAGTAAGTGGCATTACTTACACCCACCCTCCCTCCGTGCAGTGCTCCCCACAGCCTCCCTCCTTCCCTCCCGCACCGCTACCTACACCCTCCCTCCGTGCAGTAATCTCTCTAACAGCCTCCCTCTTGCGCTGCTACCAACCCTCCTGCACCGCTACCTACACCCTCCCGCACCGCTACCTACACCCTCCCGCACCGCTACCTACATCCTCCCGCACCGCTACCTACACCCTCCCGCACCGCTACCTACATCCTCCCGCACCGCTACCTACATCCTCCCGCCCAGCTACGTACATCCTCCCGCATCGCTACCTACATCCTCCCGCACCGCTACCTACACCCTCCCGCACCGCTACCTACATCCTCCCGCACCGCTACCTACATCCTCCTGCCCAGCTACCTACATCCTCCCGCCCAGCTACCTACACCCTCCCGCATCGCTACCTACATCCTCCCGCCCAGCTACCTACATCCTCCCGCCCAGCTACCTACACCCTCCCGAATCCCGGGATTGAAAAAACGGCCTGGGATTGGCCTCTCTAGTTTCTATATTATAATGCCTCTCCAAATACATTCTCAAAATGTAACATTCGTTTTGAACAAAGAAAAATGTATGACGATCTCATCCCGGACTCAACCTGTGAGGCTGCTGAGCTACAAGAAGTGCGGCAAATAGCCGCACTTATGCACATGGGCTTGCTGAATGTCTCCGAAGGAGCACACAGGAAAAAGAGTGCCATAGAGAGGCATAATGTGAACTGGGGGCACTGCAGGGAGGCATAATCTGAAATGCGGTCACTAGAGGTTGGAATAACGCAACTGTATGTATGGGTCTATTCATAAAGCAGAGAAAAGCCCTGTCTTGCAGAAAACAGGGCTTTTCTCTGCTTTGGGTTATTCACAGAGCGGGTTACTGTGGAGAAGCCGTGGATACCGGATCACATCGCCAGAATGGTAAGTATACATGAATAGCTACTTATCAAAGCTATATATCGCACCAAACTGATGCGATCTGCAGTGATAAGTATCAATTCACTTGTTTTTCCTACATGAATAGACTGGTAGGTACTCCAGTGTCTGGTGTAATTTGTATATAGTATGCTTTTAGGAAACAGTGTTTAAGTAATTTAAGCTGTATGTATAGCAATATTAATAGCTGAATAGCCATATGCTTTGACTATTTAAGCTGGTTCATATGATTGTGTGATTGTTTTGTATTTATTTATTGAATGTCACCCATGGCAGTATATATTTTTTAGGTTAATAAAATAAAAATATCAACATTTATCTACCATGATTATCTACCCCTTAGAATGTAAGCTCTCACGAGTAGGGCCCTCTTCCCTCATGTGCTTATACTTTTCTTACTTTAATAATCCTCAACTGCCCAAATCACGCAGTTTTTTGGCCACCTGGAACTTATCTCTGTCATTTACTGGTGTAATTGTGCTTAGTTACCCTGTACTTGTCCTAAATTGTCTTCAACTGTAAGTCACTGTTTTCCTGTTTTGATTATGTGCATATGTACTCTGTAATTGGGCGCTGCGGAACCCTTGTGGCGCCATATAAATAAAGGATAATAATAATAATAATAATAATAATGATTCTACAATGCAATTATGCATGATTCTAAAGTTCTATTATTTTTATCTAAAGCACGTGTAAAGTGTCAGTTCAGATGACACTTCCGATGTGTAATGCTGGGGGGTTCAGTATGATTTACCGACGGACACAATACTGACGGTCATAATCCTGACAGCCACTGACCTACAGTCAAAATACAGACACGGTCAAAATACCGACATTGATTATGCTGACATAGTCAGAATACCAACATTTGAATGGGCAAAACCTGAATAAGGCCCTTTATATCATATAGTGTGGCCCTTTATATCATATAGTGTGGCCCTTTATATCATATAGTGTGCACCCAGCTTCACTCTGTTTCTGGTCACTGAGTAAAATAAATCTTCACTATCTTATCTCAAACTAATAGTAAACACTTTTACACCCTCCCAGTACAGAATACGTCATTGTAGTAATATAGGGGGTAATTCTGAGTTGATCGCAGCAGCAAGTTTGTTAGCAATTGGGCAAAACCATGGGGGTCATTCCGAGTTGTTCGCTATTTTTTTCGTTCGCACAAGGTATGTGCAAAATTGCGAACATGTTGCAAAATTGCGAAATTCCGCCCCCAACGTATTTTTGCTAATTCGTACGCAGTATTACACAAAGTGGGCGTACGCAAAATGACATCGCAGCAATGCGAAACCATCGCAGCAATGCGAAACTATCGCATTAACACATACTTCATCGTAAAAATACTAAGTTTTAGTAGATTTACACATCCATGTTAAAAGTGCACACTTTTGCGGACAAACGCTCCACAATGGGTTTTTTTTCCTATTCAGTGGAATTACACCTTTCTGTTAAAAGTCCACAAGCCCTCCTCAATTACGAACCCAATTAGTGTAATTAATGACAATGGTCCTGACCAATTAAGTCTCCAAAGAATACCAGAAGAACACTTTGTAGCCATAATTGGCCATAAACATTGTTGTGGTAAATTGACAAATATAGATATGGGAATTTTTCACGCTCTAATGCAAATGTTTGAAGTATTGTGTATATGTGTAGTGTGAGAATAAATGTCTTTTCATGTATTTAGAATCCATAACCTCCTAACGGGTTTTGTATTAAAAAAATTTTGTGTTCTATTTTTATGTTTTTAATCTTAAGTAAGATGTGTGAACTGTTTAAGGTCACCAATTTCTGCACGCCAATGTGCTGTTCCTTTATAGCATAAATAAACACAACACCCACTTAACTTCAACAAATGTTTTTTTTTTTTTTTTTGTTTTTTTTATTTTATAAAGAAATTAAAATGTTAACAAAATTAACAAAATAAAATTATAGGACATTTTCAATAGCCTCAATGTCGGCTATAACATCCCTTAAATGGGCTTAAACGCCCTAAAAGTGCTGGCAAAGTGCTGGGATCTCCAACTGCAGCATCTGAAAAGAAGAGTCAAAGAAAACATTAATAACTTACTCACATTACCTATTATACAGGCAGGGCACAAAGCACACTTTAATGCAGGCCTGTCCAAACTGAGGCCCTCCAGCTGTTGTGAAACTACATATACCAGCATGCCTTGACACAGTTTTGGGGTCAGAGAATGCAAAACTGTGTCAGGGCATGCTGGGATGTGTAGTTTCTCAGCAGCTGGAGGGCCGCAGTTTGGACAGGCCTGCTTTAATGCCTAAGTGACTACATCATGGCTGTTTTAAGGATAAATCAGTAGCAGAACAACACACAAGCCTGCTCAGCAATGTTTTTGTGTTTTTTTACAAGAAAGTGTACCACACCATGGGGTACATTTACTACTACGGGAGTTCTATTTAAGATGGGACGTTGAACTTCCGGTTCCGGCGGCCGCATGAGCAGCAGCTGAATTCAGAGCTCCGCTGCCACCCGCTAATTAGAGCCCTCGTAACGGCTCTTGAGTCTCCCGCAGCCGGTCCGCTGGTCCCCCACACACCCGGAACAGCTCCCCCGGTGTATGGAACGATATTTCCGACCTCTGATGTCGCGCAGCAAGGCCCGCAAGGACAAGGAGCAGAACCGCACAGCACCTAAAATGGCGGCGGCGGCCAGGTCGGGAGGTGAGTCGTCTCCTACCTTGCAGCCCCAACATCCACTCCTGGCTCCCCCAAGCTCTCCACCACAGGCTGCCTGGAGCAAGACTCCCTCTCCCCCTCCCTCTCAAGATCCTTCAGAGAGTGTCAGTCCCCCGCACACAATGGCGGGAATACAGGCCCCAGCGGCCGCAGTCACATACTCTGACATTGTACAAGCAATTAAAGAGACTGTCGGCCCCCTGCTGAAAGAGCAAACAGCAGACATTAACAAGCAGTTGGCTCAATTCTCTCAAAGACTCTCAGTAACTGAGCATCGATTAGGGGAATGCTTTGCAGATATAGCCAATCTGAAAAAAGCAGTTAGTCTGAATACGAAAGCTTGCTACAACCTTCATAATAAAACAGATGAACTGGAGAACAGGGCCAGAAGGCAGAATCTAAGAATTATAGGCCTGCCGGAGACAGTGAAAGGGTCCGATCTACTGCTGTTTGTGCGGGACACTTTACCGGCACTCTTACAAGTTAAAATCTGAATGTTCAGACATAGTTATTGAGAGGGCTCACCGCCTTGGCCCGTATCGACCACAAGATGGCGGTAGACCCCGAGCTGTGATTTTTAAAGTACTGAACTTTTTACACAAAGAAATCTTATGGCATGAATCCCGCAAACATCGCAAATTATCCTGGGAAGGCCATTCCTTACTAATTTTTCAGGACTATTCTGCAGAACTCACTAAAGCCAGGAAAGAGTTTTCTCCTTTATGCTCTAAACTGATTCAGATCAATCAGAAATTTGCACTGTTATACCCGGCGCGGCTGCGCATCTACAAAGATGATTCCTTTAAAGACTTTCTGTCTGTACGCGACGCTGAAGCCTATCTCCAACTACAATCTGAAGATCCAATTCGATGTGACTGACCCCACCAGGAAACGAAAGATTGCTTTTTTGTCCTAGGGCGCGTGGCTGTGGCCTGCCCTACAATCACCTTTTTCATTAATCCCTGCAGCTATGTTTTGCTGTATCCCTGTGGAGCGGTCCACTGTCTCATGCTACTGATTACTTAATTTTAAAAGGGTTTCTTTTTAGGTTTCTTATAACGCTACCATAGATATAGGGGCATAACTCTCTAACTTGTTCCCCCATGTTGCCATATATAGAATATAGTAGGTTTCTTATTACGCACAATATTCTAACATGTTCTATCACGCTGCCATATATACAATATAATAGCACACGAGCTGTTGAAGATCTCCGTACCCTTCTTTTCTTCCCTGTTCTCCTCGCCCTCATTATTTCTCTCTGAACCCCTGTATACTAACACCAGAGACACAGCTCTTCTGGAGTTCTACCATTAAGCCAAATGGACGGGGATTGTTCCAGATTTCCATCTATTATCCTCCATTAATCATTCCTCTAACATACCTTCCTGTCCTTGCTTCTATGCTACACTATATACCCCTACATCCAAATTTATATCCCTTTGTCTACTCAACGCTCTCTTGAGAGAGATATTAGACTATAGTTATTTCCGGAGGTGGGTTCCGGCGGCAATCAAGCTGCTATGTCCTGTCTCTATTGGGTGGCTACCGGTTGCTCTCCCTGTTAATAATGCACTTAGCCTTTATTGGGATTCCCTATCCGGAATGTCAGTTTGCGAAATATGCTTGTTTTTTGTTATATGTGGTTTTCTATGTCTGTCCTATTGTCTTGTCCTCGTTCTTTCTTCCTCCCCCCCTCCTGATGGGTGTCGGGGCCATGCTCACTCAATGGCCATTATATCTGCTTCTCCATCTTTGGGCTAATGTCATCCCTTAAAGTGGGAAGCTGGAATGTGGGAGGCATGAACTCCCCACAAAAACGGAAAAAAGTTCTGTTATATCTGCAAAAGTTGCACCTAGATATTGTGTTTTTACAAGAATCTCATCTTCTCCCCCCAGATGTCCAGAGACTAAATATGTTGGGATGGAGGGTACTAGCAGCCGCTTCATATTCCAAAAAATCTAGAGGGGTGGTGATTCTAGCCAAAAGAAACAACTCTGCCGAAGTTGTTTCCCTCTCCGCGGATGTGGAGGGCAGATGGGTGATATGCCACATCAAATACAATGACCAACCTTATACCCTCTGTAATATCTATGCCCCTAATGTATACAACAAACATTTCTTTCAATTAATAATGACTAAATTGACTCCTTTTGCGGACTCCCCTATTATGCTCTGTGGGGACTGGAATGTTATTTCCTCAAAATTTCTAGATAAACAATTCCCGAAAGAGCATGGCGGCAACCCACCCAAATTTGGTATACCTTCCCTAGCCAAAAAACTCCAATTGCTGGATATTTGGAGGGTTATGCATCCGACTGACCGTGACTTCACCTGCCTGTCAGCTGCGAGAGGCACTATGTCGCGTATAGATTATATCTTAATGTCAGAATTTCTACTATCTAAAGTAGTCCGATCTGAAATTGAACCTATATCCCTTTCAGACCATGCGGTGATATGGGTGGAACTACAACTGAAACCCTTCCAGAGAAACTTTATCTCTTGGCGTTGCCCCCCTGCTCTTGCTACTTCATCTGACTTTAGACAAAAAGTCAGGGATAGTTGGATTGAATATGGGGTACATAATGCTGAAATGCAATCCACTAATCCGCCTTTGTTTTGGCAGGCATCAAAAGCAGTCATAAGAGGCACTATGATTGCTCTCTCATCCTCATCGAGGAAAGCTTTGCTAAAGGACTATGTTTCTGCACAACTTGCCTTAACAAACGCCTTCAATAACTTTAAATCACTCCCCTCCCCGACTACAAAATTGAAATACTCATCAGCAAAAACTATATTTGATGCCCTCCTCACTAAATTAGAAACAAATTACTCTTTTAAGTCGGGTTATCGGTTCTACAAGTTTGGGAATAAACCTAGTAAGACACTGTCAAACCTCCTTAAGGGTCAGCGTCCCTCATCCTCTATACACCCTCTGAAAAAGTTAGACGGATCATTGTCAACCAACAATGACCAGACCACACAAGTACTGCAAAACTTTTACACATCTCTGTACTCATCCCCAACTCCTCTCCAGGCTGATGCTTCCTCCTTTTGGGAGGCGCTCCCCGTCCCACAAATTGAGGGGTCCCAGGGGGCTTCCTTGATAACACCAATATCTGAGATTGAGGTGGTTGAAGCTATAGCGGGACTAACCTCAGGTAAAGCTCCAGGTCCAGATGGCCTCACTCCTGATTACTACAAACTCCTTGGCCCACTAGTGGCCCCAACTCTAGCCTCTGTCTTCAACACTATCATGGAGTCGGGCTCGCTTCCGAAGTACTTCAACTCAGCAGTTCTGAGACTTCTCCCAAAACCTGGGCGGGATCTCTCTAACCCTGGCTCTTACAGGCCAATTTCCCTCCTCAATATCGACTACAAGATACTGACCAAAATTCTAGCTAACAGACTTAAAGTGATTTTACCCAGTGTGATACACTCTGACCAGACAGGATTTGTATGTGCTCGAAACCCGGTAACAAATATTCGACGGGTTCTGGCGGTGGTGAGCGACTCCCAGTGCCCCAGGTCTAAGATATCAAAAGCCATATTATCGCTAGATGCCGAAAAGGCTTTTGACATGGTGCACTGGGACCATCTCTATGACTCCCTAAATCGCTTTGGTTTCCCACATCAGTTTATAAAAATTTTACAAACTTTATACTCTGATTCTTCCTCCCAGCTGATCTGTAATGGAAATTTATCATCTCACTTTCCGATCAAGAGAGGCACCAGACAGGGATGCCCCCTATCCCCTCTATTATTTGTTTTGGCGCTAGAGCCACTGGCGATAGCCTTGAGACAATCTCCTTTGTTCTCCGGTATTTCTATCGGCTCCCTGGACTTACGTTTATCTCTTTTTGCAGACGACATGCTTCTTTTTCTTTCTGATCCTGAAACCTCTATCCCCCAGGTCTTTAAAATTATTCAAAAATTCAGCTCTTTCTCGGGATACAAAATTAATATAGACAAATCTGAACTTCTTATGCTTAAAGGCCCCTCCCCCTCTTTCGCTAATGACACTTCCTTATCCTCTATTAAAATCCCACATCAAATATTGCACTCCCACATCAAATATTTAGGCGTCTTAATCCCAAAAGATTTAACGCTCCTCTATAAACTCAATTACTCCCCAACCATCACACATTTCGCTAAGACTTTGGAGAATTGGTGCAATCTTCCTTTATCACTACTCGGCAGACTAGAAGTAGTAAAAACAATCTTGTTGCCAAAACTCACATACTCTATGCAAATGTTGCCTATTAGACTCACTTTACATGACATTGGAGAGTTGTACTCGATTTTCCAATCTTTCATTTGGAGACATAAAAAACCACGCATTTCTAGACAAAAACTTCAATTATCTAAACCAGAGGGAGGTTGGGGCTTCCCTGACATTCTTCAATATTCCCGGGCCCTAATGTTCCGCTATATATATGACTGGTTACTTGAAACAAGCAAATACACTTCTTATGACCTAGATTGTGCTTTGTTTTTCCCTTATGCCCCAGGGGCACTCTTACACACTAATAAAGCAAACTTACCCGCAGCGATTTATACGAATATACTATTCAAAGACACGTATAATGCTTGGTGGGCTGTCAACAAAAAATTAGGAAAATCCCCTCAAAACTCAAAATGGATACCTCTGTGGGGCAATCCTTTGTTTCTACCGGGGATACAAGATACACTTTTTTACAGACTTAAATTGAAGGGACTACGTAGCACATCTCAAGTTTTTGATCCAGGTGGGAAATTTATCTCTTTCTCTTTCATGAAAGAAACATATGGGGTTACAGATATCTACTATTTTCCATATCTCCAACTCCAGCACTACATCAGGTCTCTTCCCCCTATCATGCTGCGGTCGGGGACCCCAGATCTTATCGCCCAAGTGGCAACTTTGTTCTTGAAAGACAAATACAAAACGAGATTAATATATCAAAAATTGATATCCCCTGCTAAACAGGCGGTGTGGGAGTCGGTGGCGCGGGTGTGGGGAAGAGACCTGTCTATGTGTTTACCAGAATCTTTACTATTCAAATACTACCACAAAACATTGAAAATTCTACATACAGCATCCCTACAAGAAATACACGTGAAATCACTATATAGGGCATATATATCTCAACAACAGCGTAGTCACTTTGTTCGAGAGGAAGATGGGTCTTGTCCTAAATGCCACTCTTCCTCAGCATCTTTGTTCCACAACTTCTGGGACTGCGGTCATGTAAAAAGATTTTGGCACAAATTGAGGAACTTTATAAACTCCTCTTTTTCTATAAACATACCCTTTGACCCAATTCCAATGTTGTTTGCCAATTTTGACTCATGGACCCTAGCGGTTTGAGACAAACACCTTATCCCCTTTCTCACAATATTGGTAACTATTGCTAAAAAGGTGATCTTAAACTCCTGGATCTCCAGATCAGCCCCCTCAATGGCAGAAGTACATTCCTTACTAAATAAAATTATGTATTATGACAGATACTCTTTATATCCCAATGTCCAATTAAGGGCTAAATGCTTTACGAAAAAGTGGAACCCATATATTAATACCCGCACAACAGAAGAACGCTCCCAGATATTGAAGATATTTGATCAGCGCACTCCTTGATCGATAGCTATCCAATTTTGCCCTACTATACTATATTATATTTTCAGATCGCTCTAGGCGTTGTGCGGCCTGGCTCCGATATCCATCCCTGCTCCCTCCTACACCCTCCAACTGCTTCACCCCTCCTTTCCCTGATCTATCGCTCTTCTCTCCCACCTTCCCTTACTCTCACTGTTTTGTATTGTGTCTTGTGTCTTCCCCTTGATAGACCTACTATAAGAGATTGGTTTGAGAGGACAAGTAACTGCGTCTTTTTGGAACGACATAACACTTCATAGGGGACCTTGCATACTCTAGTTAGTCTTTTATCTAGGTAGGTCTAAGGCGAAAATGTTCAAATTTCTAATGTTAAAGTTGTAACTTGCCTCCCTTGGATTCGCCTAGAATGATTAGTCTTTGATACTTCGGATATGGAATGTACAAGTATATGTTCTTCACAACCTTATAATGTTGATGTCCATCCTTATTGCTCCGAAGTACAAGATCCTACTTTACCAATTTCTAACATTTTCGCATAGATGATTATCAAATTTTTCATGGTCTAAAATGTCCTTTCGTATGTCCATTGTATTTGTCTGATGTTACATGTTTGAAAAGCTGAAAAAAAACCCAAATAAACATATGTTTAAAAAAAAAAAAAAAAGATGGGACGTTGACCATAGCAACCAATCAAATTATACATATTATCTTGTAAAAGTGGTCAAAAAAATTACAAGTATAATCTTATTGGTTGCTATGGGCAACATCCCATGTTAAAGAGAACTACCATCTTAGTAAATGTAACACCATGTTGGCATTCATTCACATCTGGAGTGAAGAGAATGCAATTTTTGGGGGTTTGGCCCTGCATTATCACACTGCATATCAACATCTTCAGAAGGATAACATATCCTAGCATGCCCACACTCCCTGAAAGCCGCCCTTACTAAATAAGGTCAAACAGGTGTTGAAAAATCCAATAAGCATTTTGTGAGTCTAACTTTCACACCACAAATCATTGTGTTGTTAGGCTGGCTAACAAAGTGAAGCATGTGATTTGAAAGTGCAAACATTATGAATACACAGGCACAAGTGTAAAATACTAACAACATACTAAACTCCACTCAGGTAGAAATGTTAGCCTGAAAACTGAGCACATATAAACCATGTTGTCCTGGCAACCCTGTCGAACTAATGAGTGTCGACCTAGAGTGGACACACAAAACATTGCACACATAAACACTGTACATATAATGACACTCACAAAAATTTAAATGCAACATGTACACCATGAATAATAACTCAAATATTTTTCCTTGGTAGCACATTTTAAACAGTACAACAGTGCATGTTTTGACATTGTAAGTGTAAGTAGGTAATCATTATTTTAAAAATGTTAAAACACTTACTTTCCTCTGCAACATGCTGAACCCCACTAATTTCATCAGGGGCTTCTTCTGCCCATTCACTGGGTGGGGAAGGCAGCTGGATGGGGGAAGGAGGCTGGATGGGGGAAGGAGGAGGGATTGGGGAAGGAGGAGGGATGGGGGAAGGAGGCTGGATGGGGGAAGGAGGAGGGATTGGGGATGTATTTTCTGTGGGTGGGTCTGATTGAGAGGGCGAGGGGGGCGGAGAGAGTGTTTGGCCAATAGAGGGTGAGGGGGGCTGAGAAGGGGAGTTGGAAGGAGAAGGGGACTGGGAAGGAGGAGAAGGGGGCACAGAAGGAGAAGGAGAGGTGGGCTGAGAAGGGGACTGGGAAGCTAAGGGGGACTGGGAAGCTGAGGGGGACTGGGAAGGGGGAGTGAGAAGGGGAGGGGGGTTGAGAAGGGGAGGGGGGCTGAGAAGGGGCCTGATGTTGCCTCCCTGCATCAGCTTGCCGTTGTGGTCATCCTATAATGATATATGTATTATATTTTGTGTTGCATGTAAAATTTCATAAACACCATTTGTCAATTACACTGTTCTGTCCCATGTAAAAGACACAGGGCTAACATTTTTTTTTTTTTAAATCTGTTGATGTTGTCCATAGCAACCAATGTGATTATTCAAAACATTTTTGATGCTCATTACTGAATCTATTTCATTGAGTCATATTGATTGGTATAGGCAACATCACCAGATCACTATTCAAGCCACCTTATTATATTGACACCACTGATCAAGTTATTTGGTACAGTTTCCAGCCTGTGTATTAATTCTGTACAACATGCACTTGTTTTGAATCACTTTGCTACAGTCAGTACTGTTTGCCCTAACCACACACACTGTCATATTTATTAAACTAGTTCAGTCAGTGTTGCAATTACAGACTACCACTTAGTGTAAATTTGCACAGTTTTTGCTAATAATCTCTGTTATGTAATGTAACTTACTGCGTGCACGCATTTGCCGGTTTTGCTGGCGGATCTCCGCCAACAGCTCCGGAGTCCTCCTGCGTAGATCACTCCATCTCCGTTCTAATTGGATGATGGTCCGCCTGCTTCGGACGCGAGTCCTCAGTAGGTGGCGGACCTCCGCGTAGGCCTCGCGCTTAACCCGATTTTGGATAAAGCGCCCTACGCGGCGGTCCATCACCGCTACCAGGACGCGGAGCTCCCGCCTGGTGAAAGGTGCTGCACGCATCATGGCAATGGCGTTTTCCTTATTTGGGCATATATTTATAGTGTGTGTTGGCATGTGATTGGTCTAAGATATATGGTGTCATATCAAAAAACTTTATTTATGTGTGCATTGACATCACTATTGCTGGCTGCAGTGCTGTGAAGAGTAGAGGGGTGTTCGCTAGAGCGGAAATACGCAGTCGCGGAAGTGTATGCCAATAGTCACCTATTCGCACAATTATACACACACTTTTATGATCATAAAAACTAAAACTGTGTACTCACCACTTTTTGTATGAGCAATCAGCTGCACAGTCACAAAGTGAACAACATTTAGCAACATATGTTGTTTGTTAATTTCCAGAAAACAGGAATGGAAATTAAAAAAAAAAGATTAAAATTTCGAATCAACTTGGAAAAAACAAAACCACAAACACACATTGTAAGTAGAGATGAGCGGGTTCGGTTTCTCTGAATCCGAACCCGCCCGAACTTCATGGTTTTTTTCACGGGTCCGAGCAGACTCGGATCCTCCCGCCTTGCTCGGTTAACCCGAGCGCGCCCGAACGTCATCATGACGCTGTCGGATTCTCGCGAGACTCGGATTCTATATAAGGAGCCGCGCGTCGCCGCCATTTTCACACGTGCATTGAGATTGATAGGGAGAGGACGTGGCTGGCGTCCTCTCCATTTAGATTAGAAGAGAGAGAGAGAGAGAGAGAGAGAGATTGACCTGATTTACTGGAGCTTAGGAGTACTGTAGAAGTGTAGAGAGTGCAGAGTTTACTAGTGACTGACCACAGTGACCACCAGACAGTGCAGTTTTATTTAATATATCCGTTCTCTGCCTGAAAAAAACGATACACACAGTGACTCAGTCACATACCATATCTGTGTGCACTGCTCAGCCCAGTGTGCTGCATCATCTATGTATATATATCTGACTGTGCTCAGCTCACACAGCTTATAATTGTGGGGGAGACTGGGGAGCACTGCAGTGCCAGTTATAGGTTATAGCAGGAGCCAGGAGTACATATTATATTAAAATTAAACAGTGCACACTTTTGCTGCAGGAGTGCCACTGCCAGTGTGACTGACCAGTGACCTGACCACACTGACCACCAGTATAGTTAGTAGTATACTATATTGTGATTGCCTGAAAAAGTTAAACACTCGTCGTGTGACTTCACTTGTGTGGTGTTTTTTTTTTTATTCTATAAAAAACTCATTCTGCTGACAGACAGTGTCCAGCAGGTCCGTCATTATATAATATATACCTGTCCGGCTGCAGTAGTGATATATATATATTTTTTATATCATTATTTATCATCCAGTCGCAGCAGACACAGTACGGTAGTTCACGGCTGTAGCTACCTCTGTGTCGGCACTCGGCAGTCCATCCATAATTGTATACCACCTACCCGTGGTTTTTTTTTCTTTCTTCTTTATACATACATACTACTACATCTCTTTATCAACCAGTCTATATTAGCAGCAGACACAGTACAGTACGGTAGTCCACGGCTGTAGCTACCTCTGTGTCGGCACTCGGCAGTCCGTCCATAATTGTATACCACCTAACCGTGGTTTTTTTTTCTTTCTTCTTTATACATACATACTACTACATCTCTTTATCAACCAGTCTATATTAGCAGCAGACACAGTACAGTACGGTAGTTCACGGCTGTAGCTACCTCTGTGTCGGCACTCGGCAGTCCGTCCATAATTGTATACCACCTACCCGTGGTTTTTTTTTCTTTCTTCTTTATACATACATACTACTACATCTCTTTATCAACCAGTCTATATTAGCAGCAGACACAGTACAGTACGGTAGTCCATGGCTGTAGCTACCTCTGTGTCGGCACTCGGCAGTCCGTCCATAATTGTATACCACCTACCCGTGTTTTTTTTTTCTTTCTTCTTTATACATACATACTACTACATCTCTTTATCAACCAGTCTATATTAGCAGCAGACACAGTACAGTACGGTAGTCCACGGCTGTAGCTACCTCTGTGTCGGCACTCGGCAGTCCGTCCATAATTGTATACCACCTACCCGTGGTTTTTTTTTCTTTCTTCTTTATACATACATACTACTACATCTCTTTATCAACCAGTCTATATTAGCAGCAGACACAGTACAGTACGGTAGTTCACGGCTGTAGCTACCTCTGTGTCGGCACTCGGCAGTCCGTCCATAATTGTATACCACCTACCCGAGGTTTTTTTTTCTTTCTTCTTTATACATACATACTACTACATCTCTTTATCAACCAGTCTATATTAGCAGCAGACACAGTACAGTACGGTAGTCCATGGCTGTAGCTACCTCTGTGTCGGCACTCGGCAGTCCGTCCATAATGGTATACTAGTATCCATCCATCTCCATTGTTTACCTGAGGTGCCTTTTAGTTGTGCCTATTAAAATATGGAGAACAAAAATGTTGAGGTTCCAAAATTAGGGAAAGATCAAGATCCACTTCCACCTCGTGCTGAAGCTGCTGCCACTAGTCATGGCCGAGACGATGAAATGCCAGCAACGTCGTCTGCCAAGGCCGATGCCCAATGTCATAGTACAGAGCATGTCAAATCCAAAACACCAAATATCAGTAAAAAAAGGACTCCAAAACCTAAAATAAAATTGTCGGAGGAGAAGCGTAAACTTGCCAATATGCCATTTACCACACGGAGTGGCAAGGAACGGCTGAGGCCCTGGCCTATGTTCATGGCTAGTGGTTCAGCTTCACATGAGGATGGAGGCACTCAGCCTCTCGCTAGAAAAATGAAAAGACTCAAGCTGGCAAAAGCAGTAGCACCGCAAAGAACTGTGCGTTCTTCGAAATCCCAAATCCACAAGGAGAGTCCAATTGTGTCGGTTGCGATGCCTGACCTTCCCAACACTGGACGTGAAGAGCATGCGCCTTCCACCATTTGCACGCCCCCTGCAAGTGCTGGAAGGAGCACCCGCAGTCCAGTTCCTGATAGTCAGATTGAAGATGTCAGTGTTGAAGTACACCAGGATGAGGAGGATATGGGTGTTGCTGGCGCTGGGGAGGAAATTGACCAGGAGGATTCTGATGGTGAGGTGGTTTGTTTAAGTCAGGCACCCGGGGAGACACCTGTTGTCCGTGGGAGGAATATGGCCGTTGACATGCCTGGTGAAAATACCAAAAAAATCAGCTCTTCGGTGTGGAGGTATTTCAACAGAAATGCGGACAACAGGTGTCAAGCCGTGTGTTCCCTTTGTCAAGCTGTAATAAGTAGGGGTAAGGACGTTAACCACCTCGGAACATCCTCCCTTATACGTCACCTGCAGCGCATTCATAATAAGTCAGTGACAAGTTCAAAAACTTTGGGTGACAGCGGAAGCAGTCCACTGACCAGTAAATCCCTTCCTCTTGTAACCAAGCTCACGCAAACCACCCCACCAACTCCCTCAGTGTCAATTTCCTCCTTCCCCAGGAATGCCAATAGTCCTGCAGGCCATGTCACTGGCAATTCTGATGATTCCTCTCCTGCCTGGGATTCCTCCGATGCATCCTTGCGTGTAACGCCTACTGCTGCTGGCGCTGCTGTTGTTGCTGCTGGGAGTCGATGGTCATCCCAGAGGGGAAGTCGTAAGACCACTTTTACTACTTCCACCAAGCAATTGACTGTCCAACAGTCCTTTGCGAGGAAGATGAAATATCACAGCAGTCATCCTACTGCAAAGCGGATAACTGAGGCCTTGGCATCCTGGGTGGTGAGAAACGTGGTTCCGGTATCCATCATTACTGCAGAGCCAACTAGAGACTTGTTGGAGGTACTGTGTCCCCGGTACCAAATACCATCTAGGTTCCATTTCTCTAGGCAGGCGATACCGAAAATGTACACAGACCTCAGAAAAAGAGTCACCAGTGTCCTAAAAAATGCAGCTGTACCCAATGTCCACTTAACCACGGACATGTGGACAAGTGGAGCAGGGCAGGGTCAGGACTATATGACTGTGACAGCCCACTGGGTAGATGTATGGACTCCCGCCGCAAGAACAGCAGCGGCGGCACCAGTAGCAGCATCTCGCAAACGCCAACTCTTTCCTAGGCAGGCTACGCTTTGTATCACCGCTTTCCAGAATACGCACACAGCTGAAAACCTCTTACGGCAACTGAGGAAGATCATCGCGGAATGGCTTACCCCAATTGGACTCTCCTGTGGATTTGTGGCATCGGACAACGCCAGCAATATTGTGTGTGCATTAAATATGGGCAAATTCCAGCACGTCCCATGTTTTGCACATACCTTGAATTTGGTGGTGCAGAATTATTTAAAAAACGACAGGGGCGTGCAAGAGATGCTGTCGGTGGCCAGAAGAATTGCGGGACACTTTCGGCGTACAGGCACCACGTACAGAAGACTGGAGCACCACCAAAAACTACTGAACCTGCCCTGCCATCATCTGAAGCAAGAAGTGGTAACGAGGTGGAATTCAACCCTCTATATGCTTCAGAGGTTGGAGGAGCAGCAAAAGGCCATTCAAGCCTATACAATTGAGCACGATATAGGAGGTGGAATGCACCTGTCTCAAGCGCAGTGGAGAATGATTTCAACGTTGTGCAAGGTTCTGCTGCCCTTTGAACTTGCCACACGTGAAGTCAGTTCAGACACTGCCAGCCTGAGTCAGGTCATTCCCCTCATCAGGCTTTTGCAGAAGAAGCTGGAGACATTGAAGGAGGAGCTAACACGGAGCGATTCCGCTAGGCATGTGGGACTTGTGGATGGAGCCCTTAAATCGCTTAACAAGGATTCACGGGTGGTCAATCTGTTGAAATCAGAGCACTACATTTTGGCCACCATGCTCGATCCTAGATTTAAAGCCTACCTTGGATCTCTCTTTCCGGCAGACACAAGTCTGCTGGGGTTGAAAGACCTGCTGGTGAGAAAATTGTCAAGTCAAGCGGAACGCGACCTGTCAACATCTCCTCCTTCACATTCTCCCGCAACTGGGGGTGCGAGGAAAAGGCTCAGAATTCCGAGCCCACCCGCTGGCGGTGATGCAGGGCAGTCTGGAGCGACTGCTGATGCTGACATCTGGTCCGGACTGAAGGACCTGACAACGATTACGGACATGTCGTCTACTGTCACTGCATATGATTCTCTCACCATTGAAAGAATGGTGGAGGATTATATGAGTGACCGCATCCAAGTAGGCACGTCACACAGTCCATACTTATACTGGCAGGAAAAAGAGGCAATTTGGAGGCCCTTGCACAAACTGGCTTTATTCTACCTAAGTTGCCCTCCCACAAGTGTGTACTCCGAAAGAGTGTTTAGTGCCGCCGCTCACCTTGTCAGCAATCGGCGTACGAGGTTATATCCAGAAAATGTGGAGAAGATGATGTTCATTAAAATGAATTATAATCAATTCCTCCGCGGAGACATTGACCAGCAGCAATTGCCTCCACAAAGTACACAGGGAGCTGAGATGGTGGATTCCAGTGGGGACGAATTGATAATCTGTGAGGAGGGGGATGTACACGGTGATATATCGGAGGATGATGATGAGGTGGACATCTTGCCTCTGTAGAGCCAGTTTGTGCAAGGAGAGATTAATTGCTTCTTTTTTTGGGGGGGTCCAAACCAACCCGTCATATCAGTCACAGTCGTGTGGCAGACCCTGTCACTGAAATGATGGGTTGGTTAAAGTGTGCATGTCCTGTTTTGTTTATACAACATAAGGGTGGGTGGGAGGGCCCAAGGACAATTCCATCTTGCACCTCTTTTTTCTTTTATTTTTCTTTGCGTCATGTGCTGTTTGGGGAGGGTTTTTTGGAAGGGACATCCTGCGTGACACTGCAGTGCCACTCCTAAATGGGCCCGGTGTTTGTGTCGGCCACTAGGGTCGCTTATCTTACTCACACAGTCAGCTACCTCATTGCGCCTCTTTTTTTCTTTGCGTCATGTGCTGTTTGGGGAGGGTTTTTTGGAAGGGCCATCCTGCGTGACACTGCAGTGCCACTCCTAGATGGGCCCGGTGTTTGTGTCGGCCACTAGGGTCGCTAATCTTACTCACACAGCTACCTCATTGCGCCTCTTTTTTTCTTTGCGTCATGTGCTGTTTGGGGAGGGTTTTTTGGAAGGGACATCCTGCGTGACACTGCAGTGCCACTCCTAAATGGGCCCGGTGTTTGTGTCGGCCACTACGGTCGCTAATCTTACTCACACAGCTACCTCATTGCGCCTCTTTTTTTCTTTGCGTCATGTGCTGTTTGGGGAGGGTTTTTTGGAAGGGACATCCTGCGTGACACTGCAGTGCCACTCCTAGATGGGCCCGGTGTTTGTGTCGGCCACTAGGGTCGCTAATCTTACTCACACAGCTACCTCATTGCGCCTCTTTTTTTCTTTGCGTCATGTGCTGTTTGGGGAGGGTTTTTTGGAAGGGACATCCTGCGTGACACTGCAGTGCCACTCCTAAATGGGCCCGGTGTTTGTGTCGGCCACTACGGTCGCTAATCTTACTCACACAGCTACCTCATTGCGCCTCTTTTTTTCTTTGCGTCATGTGCTGTTTGGGGAGGGTTTTTTGGAAGGGACATCCTACGTGACACTGCAGTGCCACTCCTAGATGGGCCCGGTGTTTGTGTCGGCCACTAGGGTCGCTAATCTTACTCACACAGCTACCTCATTGCGCCTCTTTTTTTCTTTGCGTCATGTGCTGTTTGGGGATGGTTTTTTGGAAGGGACATCCTGCGTGACACTGCAGTGCCACTCCTAAATGGGCCCGGTGTTTGTGTCGGCCACTAGGGTCGCTTATCTTACTCACACAGTCAGCTACCTCATTGCGCCTCTTTTTTTCTTTGCGTCATGTGCTGTTTGGGGAGTGTTTTTTGGAAGGGCCATCCTGCGTGACACTGCAGTGCCACTCCTAGATGGGCCCGGTGTTTGTGTCGGCCACTAGGGTCGCTAATCTTACTCACACAGCTACCTCATTGCGCCTCTTTTTTTCTTTGCGTCATGTGCTGTTTGGGGAGGGTTTTTTGGAAGGGACATCCTGCGTGACACTGCAGTGCCACTCCTAAATGGGCCCGGTGTTTGTGTCGGCCACTAGGGTCGCTAATCTTACTCACACAGCTACCTCATTGCGCCTCTTTTTTTCTTTGCGTCATGTGCTGTTTGGGGAGGGTTTTTTGGAAGGGACATCCTGCGTGACACTGCAGTGCCACTCCTAGATGGGCCAGGTGTTTGTGTCGGCCACTAGGGTCGCTTAGCTTAGTCATCCAGCGACCTCGGTGCAAGTTTTAGGACTAAAAATAATATTGTGAGGTGTGAGGTATTCAGAATAGACTGAAAATGAGTGGAAATTATGGTTTTTGAGGTTAATAATAATATGGGATCAAAATGACCCCCAAATTCTATGATTTAAGCTGTTTTTTAGGGTTTTTTGAAAAAAACACCCGAATCCAAAACACACCCGAATCCGACAAAAAAAATTCGGTGAGGTTTTGCCAAAACGCGGTCGAACCCAAAACACGGCCGCGGAACCGAACCCAAAACCAAAACACAAAACCCGAAAAATTTCAGGCGCTCATCACTAATTGTAAGGTTAACATGTTTGAATATTTACATAAACAAATATGAATATAATCACACACACCAAAACAAATACACAATGAGCTTTCAATAGCTACCTTAATGACATCATAGCAAAATTCACAGAAACATACATTGTTTTTAGATTTTAAAAATGATAAAAAAAATATAAAACTATACCTGAAATATTCTTCCACAATGTGTGCCCTTACTTGACTGCCCCTCCGGGAAACACTCCCCCCACCGTATCTCCGCCCAACCCCTGGCTCCTCATCAGGCAATTCCTCTGTTTGAGGAAGCTCCACGCGACTCCTTACAGCGATGTTATGGAGGATAGCGCACAGGACCACTATTTTACTTGCCATCTCCGGCGAATACATGATGTCGCCACCAGTGCGGTGGAGCACACGAAAACGTCCTTTAAGGACACCAATTGTGCGCTCCACCAGCTGTCTAGTGGCAGTAAGCGCGGAGTTAAATGCCGTCTGTGGTCCTGGCCTGGGCTTACGGTAAGGAGTCATGAGCCAGGGGGTGCAAGGATATCCACGGTCTCCTGTTTGATGAAAAAAAAATATTTTAAGTATAATATTATATTTGCAAAATATTTTGGATAAAAAAAATGAACAAAAACTCACCCAATAACAACATGTCTTGTCCTTGCCTCAAACTTAATCTCTGCCATATCCCTGATTGTCTAATTACATAGGCATCATGGGAGTTCACCGGGAACATCGCATTCAGGGACAGGATCTGGAGGGATGGCCCACAAACAACCATTACATTCAGAGAATGAAACAGTTTCCTGTTTCTATAAATTTCTTCATTATGTCTTGGTGGCACAATAGCTACATGTGTGCCATCCACAACCCCAATAACATGTGGGAAGCGACTACCACCTTCCTCAAATTGCCGCTTCACCACATCTAGGGCACCAACATCCAAAGGCATAGCAATAAATTGCTTTACACGCTTGATGAAAGCCTGGCTGACACGCCGTAGGACCTTACTGAACTGGCCCTGCGACATGCCAACCAGATCTCCCACCACATGCTGGTATGAACCAGTGGCAACAAAATGTAACACAGCAAGGAATTGTGTCAATGGTGTTATTGCTGTAGGATACCGAATTGAAGATTCAAGATCACTCTCTATTATGGAGAGAGTGTCTAGGATTAGATGAGGTGGCAGCCTGTATCTTCGCAAAACCACATCATCAGGCATCCCAAAAAGGAGGACACGGGTACGGAAAATTGGTGGCCTAGCACGCCTCCGTTGCCTTGGTTGATGAGGAGCCGGTTGCGGTTGGAGGGCTGGCAGCGGTTGGGGTGGGAGTGGTTCCGTGGGCTGGGGTGGGAGGGCTTCAGCAGCCACAAAAATCGACATCACCAACTTAAAATGAAGGTAAGAATATTTTTTAACAAACATAAATTCAAAACACACATTGTCATCAATAATCTTTGTCAAAGTGTATGGGTGTTAACTTACTCCAGGAGCATACGACATTTCTTCAGGAATAAATGACGGGACAAAATTCCAAAATTGGAAACAAAAGTGAAAAAAAAAATTAACTAAGTATTTCAAACATAGGTTAGCATCACAATTACAAAAGTGTGAAAGATTACAAACATACCCATATAATAACAGCAACAATATATATTATAACAACTAAGTATGAATAATGTAACTGAGTTTTATAATTAGATCCTAAATATTAAAAAAAGGGCTCCCTTTAGTAGGTATTACAGCCAAGACCAGCCCTACTTTGAGCATAATAAAAACTTGGAAACATACAAAAACATATTTTTACAAAACATTAATGTGCCAAAAAAACATAAGATACACACTTTTTACACACACATACTCCAGGACACACAGGGATAGGGTACTTACCTGCTCAATAAATGTCAAGTCACTTGCAGATAAATCCAAAATAAAAAAAGGCTAATTGCCTACAAACAAACTCTGGATAATTTCTCCAAAAAACAGACACCTACAAGAGACACACAAGGAGGCTAAGAGATCATATAGGCAATTACCAAAAAGAAAACAAAACACCGGGATAGGGTACTTACCTGCTCAATAAATGTCAAGTCACTTGCAGATAAATCCAAAATAAAAAAAGGCTAATTGCCTACAAACAAACTCTGGATAATTTCTCCAAAAAACAGACACCTACAAGAGACACACAAGGAGGCTAATAGCACAAACAAACTTGCTAACAAATATAACATACACACTGTAAAGTACAGGTTAAAAACAAAAACATATGTCATACTAATCCATTTAAATAACAAACATATATCCTCCCAAATACAGAAACCCACCTCCATTGCACCACCAAACATACTTGCCTTTATAAATGACTAATGTAGGAATACTCGCAAACGAAACTTCGCCAAAAAAACGCACTACGCTCTACATGCTATAAGCTAATAAACGGACATCTGTATGATTGACAATGCAAAAAATACTCACTCTGCAAAGTACAAACGTCGACCACCTTCTCTCACAAAACACACCAGCTACTGTCATCATACACCCACTCACACAGGCTGCAAAGCAGGCCCTTAAATAAGCAGTACAATCAGTCACACTATTAGCATAATTTACACCTGTGTGAATTAACGCTGCACACGTACCTATAAATACCTACACACCTGTGCGTACAGACATGTCATTACCAACATGGCTACTCGTGAGGATTTTGCAGCAGAGATGGACCGCTTGGAGCGGCAGCAGGTAGAATTGGCCAAAAAACGCATAGATTTGCAGCGGCGAATGCTGGAATCCGCCTCTGTGGATTCAGAAGACGCAGGACCCAGTACTAGAGACATTCCAGCTTCTGAATCCCAACAGTTAAGTGGGGTTACCCTGCCAGACACACATACTGGGCAAACTGAGGGAGATTCATCATTAGCCACACAACCACAACATACAGAAGCTGCTAGTGATGAGGAAGATGGTGAGGAGCAACAGGACCAAAGCTCACAGTCTACTTCAAGACGTAAAAAAAGTCAGCCAGCATTCACTAAGAGGGAGTTGCGTGTTTTGGTCACGCAGGCCATGTCAAAAATACATAGAGGACCAAAAAACATGGGTGCTGCTACGAAAGAACGCATCTGGAGGGACATCACTCATTCTGTGAATGAAGTCGGCTCTATCGTCAGAACATCACAGGAAGTTAGACGACGGTAAGTGCATCTTGGCAGTCCATTATCTGTGCTAAGTAGTCTTCAAAAGGTAGTTACATGTGATGTTGTGTATAGCAAACAAAAGCAGAACATGTGTCCTATATATTTTTACAAAAAATATTAATACTCTACCTTGCCCCTATTTTTCTAAACATATGTAGTTGGGCCGACTTCAAATCCCGCCTGAAGGGCAAGAGGGCTGCGGAGTGGAATGCCTCAAGGGCTACAGGTGGAGGACCAGCTGTCGCTGTGGAGTATACAGAGTTGGAGGAGATAGCGATGGACTCTGTGAGTTATGAGGAGGGGCAAGGAGTGTCTCATATGGACACGGACCTGCCTGAAATCCTGACAGCACATGACTTGCCAGGTAAGTTTACGCACATATTTTTTTATTTTATTTTTAAAATACAAAAGTCTCATATTATTTTTTTCTACTCTTTTTCCCACACATTCTTCTATTTGCTTTGCACATAACACAGCACAGGGGGGTGATCAGTTCGAGTCACAGGAGGGTTATGTGGCTGAGGCTGAGGTGGAGGGACCTAGTGGCTTGGGTAGTGTGGGCCCCCAAATCCCACCTATCCAGGTTCCAACTGGCCCCCCCACCCAACCCTCTGCTATCCCGGAGATCCTGCTTGAAATTGCTAGGTATGGTGAGAGCCTAAATGCATTTCAGGACAGGATGATCCGGGAGGTAAGCCAGATAGCTGACCGGCTCACTGAGCACAGAACCAGTGTGGAGCAAGGTGTGACTCAACTCTGCCAAGGTCTGGCAGAGATCAGGCAGGGACAAGATCAACTTGCCTCCTCATTCCAAAGCCTTGCAAATAACATCTTGCAAGGTCTCCAGGCCATCGCTGTCTCCCTTGCCCACAGTGGCAGAGAGCCAGCCACATCGGCTCCCTCCCCTGCCCCTGCCCAGGAAGAAGATCCCACTGGGCAGGGCCCACGAAGGTCGCTCCGCAGACCAAGCCAAGAAGAACAGCATCAGGCGGGGAAAAAAAGAAGAAAGTGATGTCTCTCCAGATGGCCAGCACCCATGTTTTACATGTTGTCTCTATGTATTTTTTGTGTAGGCTTGTGTGGCCAGAATGGCTAACTCCCTCTTAGTGAAATGTATTATTATTTTTTTTAGATATTTGTAGCCTGTGAGCTTTTTGCCAAGTACACCAGAGCCATCTTCCTCATCCTAGTGTGCTGTGTATTGTTGTGTGTGTGTGGTGGCTCATGAATCTTTCTCAGTTCCCCAAATATATTTGTCTGGCAGGGTGTTTACAGCATATTATTTTTTGAAGTTAAAAACATTATTTTGTCAGAAGCTGGAGTTTCCCTAGTACTGAGTTCTGCTATGTCATTTGTGTCAATGCCATCTGCTTGCTGCTTGGTCCATCTTTGCCTGTGATACTCACCTGTAGCCATGTTGTTTTGATATCAAAATATATTACAGTAGTAATAAATTATTGTTAACTAAAAAAATGTGTCCTTTATTTTAGTTAATGCATTATGTTAATCTTAGTCCTTGAAAGTTTAGCAAAGCATATAGACACTTGGGGAAGGAAAATTTTCTAACCAAAAAAAAAAAAACCATCTTGAAAAATGCAACAGGTTTGACTTGCAACACACTTTAATTGCCATATTACAAAAAAAAGACACAACTCAGGTTTGTAATTACTATGGGCAACAGGACAGCAATTTAAACCTTGACAGATATTTAAAAAATAATAATAATAATTATGTTAAGTGTATGCTGCATTATGTTGGTCCTGATATTTGGGATATACAAAGGTAACATTTTATGTAGTTTAGATGTTGCTGATGTAGTTTATAAGTTTGGTTAATTTCAGTTGTTTGCATTTTGTAGTATTTAAAACATTAAATAATGCACTTAACATAATTTATAAAAAACACAACTTGCACAAAAATAAAAGCCATATTTGTCAGCGTGACAGATTTTTAGGTGCTTAGAATTGATGTTTGAAGTACTTCAGCAGAGCAGTGTTTAGCAAGTAATTGGCCAACAGATGAATGTGCTCTCCAATTAACTGGTAATTAGTGCATACACACTTGTAACACTAGTTCGCAAATGCAGAGTAACTGCAGACCTACTCGGCTGCTGCAGCAAGATAGCGAGGCTTTGCTATGTTAAGTTTCATTGCGAAAAAGCATTTTTGCGAAAAACACGCCTACTGCTAGTTGCATACTCCCACACTAGACGCCCACTTTCACGCCCATGTCGTCAGATTGCGAAGTCGCGCCTCTGTCACGCCTTCGCCACTCCCCGTTTTCGTTTCTGTGTTACGAGCAGTTTTCTGTGTTGTATTTCTGCACAAGTGTCGTATCGCTCTGCTCGCGCATGCGTATTTCCGCTTTTGCGCATGCGCGTTTACTTGGTTTCGGGCCGTTTGCGATGCGATGAATCTCTGCGATCAACTCGGAATGAGGGCCCAGGTGGAGCAGATGTAACATGTGCTCAGAGAGTTAGATTTGGGTGGGTTATTTCGTTTCTGTGCAGGGTAAATACTGGCTGCTTTATTTGTACACTGCAATTTAGATTTCAGTTTGAATACACCCCACCCAAATCTAACTCTCTCTGCACATGTTACATCTGCCCCCCCTGCAGTGCACATGGGGGGTCATTCCGAGTTGTTCGCTGGCAAGCTGCTTTTAGCAGCTTTGCACACGCTAAGCCGCCGCCTACTGGGAGTGAATCTTAGCATATCAAAATTGCGAACTAAAGATTAGCAGAATTGCGAATAGACACTTCTTAGCAGTTTCTGAGTAGCTCCAGACTTACTCGGCATCTGCGATCAGTTCAGTGCTTGTCGTTCCTGGTTTGACGTCACAAACACACCCAGCGTTTGCCCAGACACTCCTCCGTTTCTCCAGCCACTCCCGCGTTTTTCCCAGAAACGGTAGCGTTTTTTCACACACTCCCATAAAACGGCCTGTTTCCGCCCAGAAACACCCACTTCCTGTCAATCACATTACGATCACCAGAACGAAGAAAAAACCTCGTAATGCCGTGAGTAACATTCCTAACTGCATAGCAAATTTACTTGGCGCAGTCGCACTGCGGACATTGCGCATGCGCATTAGCGACTAATCGCTCCATTGCGAGAAAAAAATACAGAGCGAACAACTCGGAATGACCCCCATGGTTTTGCCAAACTGCTAACAAATTTGCTGCTGCGATCAACTCAGAATTACCCCCATAATCCAAAACATCAGCAAATTAAAAACCACGAAACACCAAAGTGTTCTAATATAAGAATTCCATGTCTCCTCATTTATATTGTTATACTCCTCCTCCATACTACCGTCACCTTATCAGTAACTGTATGACGTCGCCAACAAGAGGCACCGCGGGTTCTTTTCCCACTCTATGGGTGTCGTAAACAACTATGAGTGGGAATAGTCCCTGTGGTCGGGATAGTGAGGGGGCGGGATGTCGGGGGAGGTAATGAGACCGCCGGTCACATAACTACATTCCCTGTATAGATGTAATTCCTGGTGTAACACTCTGTGGTATCATGTGTATTTGTCTCAGAGGGATAAAAAGACATTTTATATGTTTAAAAAAATGCATATTATTATTATGCAGCCAACCTTGAGAAACAAATGAAATCAGGCACTTTGTAACCAGAACTATTTACATTGAAATTCCTATTCTGATAATCGCAGATTTTAAATTTCACTTTTGCTATTTCACCAGCTGCTGCTAAAAAGTGAGAGCACTGATTTAAAATGTTTCCATTATAGTGTCATAGTCCTGATTGATAAGATTGGTCATATGCTGTTCATGTGTTTTTTACTAGCATAAAAGGGGATGTAGTTGGCATCCTGACGTTAAGAATGTCGGCGGACAGAAGACCGGCCCCCGGTGTCCCGATGCTGGAATCTCCACAGTTAACATCCCAAATGTAAGTATGCAGGGGAGGGTTAGGGTTGGACTGCGAGGGGGGGGGTGTGTGTCTATGGTATGGCACTAGAAGGGCGGGTTAGGGTTAAAACACACTAGACAATTATTTTGAGCAATATGGCCGATACTGAAGATTGTGAACAATATATAGTTCACATCGTCTAGTGTGTATGGTCCTAGCAATCAACGATGCGCGCACCCACACTCGTTGATTGCAGGGTGGCGGTCGGAGGTGCTGCATGCTCAATGTGAGCAATGTCACTTGTGACATCGTTCATCACGGCATGTATGTACGGAGCCGCGATGAGCGATGTTCACAATGTGACATCGCTCACCTCCCCGGCAGCGGATCCCACGTCCCACCCCGGCAGCGGCTCCATCCCTACCAGCGGCTTAATTCTAGCTGAGCCGCTGACGGGAACTGCTGACAGGAGCCACTGACGGGAGCTCAGCATCTCCGTCCACTGTCCCACCAATGACATTTTTTACACCCACTACCCACCAATTATATTTCCACTGTGCCACCAACGTAATTATAATGGGTTCTAATATATATATATATATATATATATATATATATATATATTAATATATAGCTGAATAATAGGATTTTAATACCTACTGGTAAATCCTTTTCTCTTAGTCCGTAGAGGATGCTGGGGACTCCAAAAGGACCATGGGGTATAGACGGGATCCGCAGGAGACATGGGCACTTTAAGACTTTGAATGGGTGTGAACTGGCTCCTCCCTCTATGCCCCTTCTCCAGACTCCAGTTATAGAACTGTGCCCAGGGAGACGGACATTTCAAGGGAAGAATTTATTGTTTAAACACGGTGAGCGTCATACCAGCTCACACCTCAAACATGTCGCAGAACGTGGCATTCAAAAGAACACCAGCCGATGGCATGAAAAAATATACAGCAATATGCTAACCGAAAATGTAACACAACCTGTGTGTAAACACAACCAATAATAGCATACCGCATGCCATGGCATGAATAACGTCAGCAACAGACTGACTGAAACGAAACACAACATGAGTGTAACCATAACCAATAACTGCAGATACAGTACGCACTGGGACGGGCGCCCAGCATCCTCTACGGACTAAGAGAAAAGGATTTACCGAAGGTATTAAAATCCTATTTTCTCATACGTCCTAGAGGATGCTGGGGACTCCAAAAGAACCATGGGGTCTATACCAAAGCTCTAAAACGGGCGGGAGAGTGCGGATGACTATGCAGCACTGATTGCCCAAATAAGAGGTCCTCATCAGCCAGGGTATCAAACTTGTAGAATATTTGCAAAATTGTTCGAACCCGACCAAGTGGCTGCTCTGCAAAGCTATAAATTCGAGACCCCTCGGGCAGCCGCCCAGGATGAGCCCATCTTCCTGGTAGAATGGGCCTTCACCGATTTCGGTAACGGCAATCCAGCTGTAAAACGAGCAAGCTTAATCGTATTACAGATACAGCGTGCAATGGTCTGCGTGGAAGCAGGAACCCCAATCTTGTTGGGAGCATATAGGATAAACAGAGCCTCCGTTTTCCTGATCTGAGCCAATCTGGCAACACAAAATTTTCAAAATTCAGACCACATCGAGATACTTCGATGTTGCCCAGGCGTCAGGAGCCACTGACACCACAATAGGTTGGTTCAAGAGAAACTGATGAAACCACATCTGGCAGAAACTGGTGCCGAGTTCTCAACTCCGCTCTATCTTCATGGAAGATTAAACATGGCTATTGTGAGACCCAGCCGCCAACTCAGACACCTGCCTTGCGGATGTCAAGGTCAACCGCATGACCACTTTCAAAGTGCGTAATTTCAACTGAACCCTACTGAAAAGTTTAACCAAAGAAATTGCAGGAACTGCAACACCACGTAAAGATCCCATGGTGCCACAGAGGCACCAAGGGAGGAAGGCTGTGTAAGACTCCTTTAACGAAAGTTTGAAACTCTGGAAAGGAGGCCAATTGTTTTTGGAAGAAAACCGATAAGGCTGAAACCTGAACCTTAATCGAGCCCAACCTAAGATCGCATCCACACAGTCTTGTAACAAAAGAATGGAGAAAATGATCCAACTGGAATTCTTCCGTAGGAACCTTCTTGGATTCACACCAAGATACATAATTTCCTCCAAATATGGTGGTAATGTTTTGACGTTACTTCTTTTCAGCCTGAAGAAGAGTAGGGATGACTTCACTGGGAATACCCTTTCGGCCTGGGATCCGACGTTCCATCTCCAAGTCGTCAATGGAAACAGCGGTAAGTCTTGGAACACACACGACCCCTGCTATAACAGATCCTCTCGCAGAGGAAGAAGTCAGGGATCTCCTATGAGTAATTGCTGAAGATCCGGACACCAGCCCTCCTCGAACAGTCAGGAACAATGAGTATCACCTGAACCCTTGTTCCTCTTATAATCTTTAACATCATTGGAAAAAGTAGAAGTGGAGAGAACACATAGACCGACCGAAACACCCACGGTGTCACTTGGGAGTCCACCGCTATCGCATGAGGGACCCTCGACCTGGAACAATATTTCTGAAGTTTCTTGTTGAGGCTAGACGCCATCTTGTCTATTTGCGGAATTCTCCAAAGACTTGTCACTTCTGTGAAAACCGCTTGATGAAGACTCAATCCCCCTGGACGGAGAACGTGTCCACCGAGGAAGTCTGCTTCCCGGTTGTCCACTCTTGGAACGAACCTTGCTGATAGAGCGCGTAACTGTTTTCGTCGCCCAGTGGGAAATCTTTCCGGCTTTTGCCATTTCTTCTCCGGTTATTGTCTGTGGAAAACCGTTATAACGACCCTTAACTTCAGACCGTTAATGAGGCGACAAGTATCCTAACATGACCCTTGTCCTCGGTGAGAATTGCGTTGCTACCACAGGAGCGAGATACTGGTCTTGAAACCATGATTATCCCAGGTGGGAACCGGACCACTTGTCCAACAGGTCCCGCTAAACACTCAGGCCTGTAACCTGGTCACTGAATGGCCTCATAGGCCGCAACCATCTTTTTCAGCAATTGAATGTATTGACGGATTGACACAGATGCAGGTCTGCCAGACTCTGAATTCTCAGAGCTTCCCCATTTTTTTTTTTGGAAGCAAATAAACTCTCCTCAGTACTGCATTTAATAATATTGCCCAAGCCGATCACCGCGTCGTTGGGACCAACAGGGATTCTGGCAAGTCCTGTTGTTGAAGAACTGTCAAGGAGAAAACAACGTTTTGCACCATTTGGCTTCTTGATCTCTCCGTAATTCGGAGAGCGATCCAGTGCAGAATAATTATGACTCCTTATTATCGAAGGAAACCCATCATACCGCCATCACCCTGGTGAAATGGCAACAACAATCCTCAGGAAAGCCTAATGCGGAAGACACCGTAACTAGACCTCCTTCATCCTCTTTCAGAGTGGAGAACCCTGCCATGAGAGATTAACTCATGGAGTTTAAGCAGGAATATTGGGATTTGTCCGACCGAGCCGCCCGGCCTCGGGAGCACGAAAAAGCTTGAATAACACCTTTTTTTTTTTTTTTTAAACCGGAACAGCAGGACAATGACCTGATCCTGACACCACGCTTGTATTGCGTCACATACCACCTCCCTGTCATGAGGAGGATCGGTAAGGTCGATTTGAAAAAATCGGTGAGGGGAACGCCTGGAAACTCCCGTATGTCCCCCTAGGTATTCTATCCTCAACTCACTGGTCCATGTCCTTTCGAGGACTGACTGAAGAGTTTTAGACGTGGTCCCACCGGTGTCGGCCCCCACAAGATAGACCCAACGTCCTGCAGTGGACGTGGCAGAAAACAACGGATGATTTCTGCTCCTGTGAACTCAAAAAGGCAGCTGACCTCTTACCTTTTTTACCTTCCTGTACCTGCAAGGAAAAGGGGAATCTTTATCTATTCGGTCGAATAACTGCATCCTACAACAATGCGTCACCAACCGTTGTGAGGGAACACAGGGGAATAAGGTAGACTTACCCGTGGCACCTGCCGAGAGCATATTAACAAGGCCATCACCAAACCAGACTTCACCTTCATGGGGAAGAGACTCCACTTCTTTCCAGAGTCAGCATTTGCATTCCTTTGGTGAATCCACAACGACCTCCTAGCCGAGACCGCCATGGAAGTGGCCCGCGCACCCAAGAGTCCCATCCCTTGTAGTCGCACGGCAGTATGCTGTAATGTTCTAGATATGACCCAACTTAAGGAGTATCACATCTCTCCCCAGGGTAATTATATCGGATGACAAAGTAACCGACCATTCCTGCATACAAGCAGTCTCCCCTGCGCATGCAATGCAAGTATAATCAAAGCATATAATTAAAATATCACTTAGCTTCCTGTAAACGATCCTTTGTGACAGGGCCCCGTGCAGAACAGGGGTTGACTCTCACTTTATTCTATCCACGGCGGAAAAAGAATAAACACTCGGACTCCTCGTGATGATTTGAAACCATCATGTCCCGGCTTATCTAGAGTTATTCAACTGAGCGACCAGCACACGAGAAGGAAAAGTTTACTTCAGCATTCATTATACATTTTTTGTATAAATATAGACATTTAAATACACATATACACACATATATCTACATATACATATCCCATATATACATATATTTTTGTCAGGAACAGCAGGGTCCCTAGTGACAGTAATACGTTCTTAATGTGTATGAAACATGTACTGAATGCCGATGTTGTGGATCTAATCAGGAAACATCATGGTCGACATAAGACATAGTATTCGTCTCGACAACAGGGAGTAGTAACTGGGCAAAATAACATTCTTGCGACCCCGAGGGGTCTGAGGGAAATAATAAGATTTTACTTATCTAAATCTATTTCTCGTAGTCCGTAGAGGATGCTGGGGACTCCGTAAGGACCATGGGGAATAGACGGGCTCCGCAGGAGATAGGGCACTTTAAGAAAGCTTTGGATTCTGGGTGTGCACTGGCTCCTCCCTCTATGACCCTCCTCCAGACCTCAGTTAGGGAAACTGTGCCCAGAGGAGATGGACAGTACGAGGAAGGATGTTTGTAAATCTAAGGGCGAGATTCATACCAGCCACACCAATCACACTGTATAACTTGTGATAAACTTACCCAGTTAACAGTATGAACAACAACATAGCCACGGTATTACCGAAAACTATAACATAACCCTTATGTAAGCAATAACTATGGCCCTCATTCCGAGTTGATCGCTCGCAAGGCGATTTTAGCAGAGTTACACACGCTAAGCCGCCGCCTACTGGGAGTGAATCTTAGCTTCTTAAAATTGCGACCGATGTATTCGCAATATTGCGATTACAAACTACTTAGCAGTTTCAGAGTAGCTTCAGACTTACTCGGCATCTGCGATCAGTTCAGTGCTTGTCGTTCCTGGTTTGACGTCATAAACACACCCAGCGTTCGCCCAGACACTCCTCCGTTTCTCCGGCCACTCCTGCGTTTTTTCCGGAAACGGTAGCGTTTTTAACCACACGCCCCTGAAACGCCGTGTTTCCGCCCAGTAACACCCATTTCCTGTCAATCACATTACGATCGCCGAAGCGAAGAAAAAGCCGTGAGTAAAAATACTATCTTCATTGTTAAATTACTTGGCGCAGTCGCAGTGCGAATATTGCGCATGCGTACTAAGCGGAATTTTACTGCGATGCGATGAAATATACCGAGCGAACGACTCGGAATGAGGGCCTATATACAAGTCTTGCAGAAGAAGTCCGCACTTGGGACGGGCGCCCAGCATCCTCTACGGACTACGAGAAATAGATTTAAGTAAAATCTTATTTTCTCTAATGTCCTTGAGGATGCTGGGACTCCGTAAGGACCATGGGGATTATACCAAAGCTCCCAAACGGGCGGGAGAGTGCGGATGACTCTGCAGCACCGATTGAGCAAACAGGAGGTCCTCCTCAGCCAGGGTATCAAACTTATAGAACTTTGCAAAGGTGTTTGTCCCCGACCAAGTAGCTGCTCGGCACAACTGTAATGCCGAGACCCCTCGGGCAGCCGCCCAAGAAGAGCCCACTTTCCTAGTGGAGTGGGCCTTAACCGATTTCGGTAACGGCAATCCTGCCGTAGAATGCGCCTGCTGAATCGTGTTACAGATCCAGCGAGCAATAGTCTGCTTTGAAGCAGGGGCGCCAACCTTGTTGGCCGCATACAGAACAAACAAAGCTTCAGTCTTCCTGATCCGAGCCGCTCTGGTCACATAAATCTTCAAAGCCCTGACTACATCCAGGGACTCAGAATCCTCCAAGTCCCTTGTAGCCACAGGCACGACAATAGGTTGGTTCACATGAAAAGATGAGACCACTTTTGTCAGAAAGTGAGGACGAGTCCTCAACTCTGCCCTATCCAGGTGAAAAACCAAGTATGGACTTTTATGCGATAAAGCCGCCAATTCTGAAACACGTCTCGCCGAAGCTAACGCCAACAACATGACCACTTTCCACGTGAGGTATTTCAACTCCACAGTTTTAAGTGGTTCAAACCCAAATGGAACTCCTCCGTAGGAGCAGCTCTGGCCTCACACCAAGAAACATATTTCCGCCATATACGGTGATAATGTTTCAACGTCACGTCTTTCCTAGCCTTGGAATTCCTTTTTCCGCTAGGATCCGGCGTTCAACCGCCATGCCGTCAAACGCAGCCGCGGTAAGTCTTGGAACAGACAGGGCCCCTGCTGCAGCAGGTCCTGCCTTAGAGGAAGAGGCCACAGATCTTCTGTGAGCCACTCTTGTAGTTCCGGATACCAAGTCCTCCGTGGCCAATCTGGAACAATGAGAATTGTTCTAACCTTGCTTATTCTTACAATTCTCAACACCTTGGGTATGAGAGGAAGAGGAGGAAGCACATAGACCGATCTGAACACCCAAGGTGTCACCAGAGCATCTACCGCTACCGCCTGAGGGTCCCTTGACCTGGCGCAATACCGCTTTAGATTTTTGTTGAGACGGGACGCCATCATGTCTATTTGAGGCAGGCCCCACCGATCCGCGATCTGTGCAAAGACTTCTTGATGAAGTCCCCACTCCCCCGGATGCAGGTCGTGCCTGCTGAGGAAGTCCGCCTCCCAGTTGTCCACCCCCGGGATGAACACCGCTGACAGCGCGCTTACATGGCCTTCCACCCAGCGTAGAATCCTGGTCGCTTCTGCCATGGCCACTCTGCTCCTTGTTCCGCCTTGGCGGTTTATATGAGCCACTGTCGTGACATTGTCTGACTGAATCAGAACCGGTCTTCTCCGAAGTAAGTTCTCCGCTTGACGCAGGGCGTTGTATATGGCCCTCAACTCCAGGACGTTGATGTGGAGACAAGTCTCCAGGCTTGACCAGAGACCTTGGAAATTTTCTTTCCAGCGCCACTGCTCCTCAGCCTCGGAGGCTTGCGTCCGTGGTTACCAGGACCCAGTCCTGAATGCCGAACCTGCGACCCTCTAGAAGGTGAGCACTGTTCAGCCACCACAGGAGAGATACCCTGGTCCTGGGAGACAGGGTGATCCTTTGATGCATTTGTAAATGGGACCCGGACCACTTGTCCAAGAGGTCCCATTGAAAAGTCCTCGCATGGAATCTGCCGAAAGGGATGGCCTCGTATGAAGCCACCATCTTCCCCAGGACCCGCGTGCACTGATGCACTGAAACCTTCTTTGGTTTCAATAGGTTCCTGACCATGGTCATGAGTTCCTGAACCTTTTCGATCGGAAGAAAAACCTTTTTCTGGTCTGTGTCTAGGAACAGGCCCAGAAAGGTCAGACGCGTTGTAGGTACTAGCTGGGACTTCGGTATATTGAGAATCCAGCCGTGTAGCTGCAACGTCTTCATGGACAGAGACACGCTGTCCAGCAACTTCTCCCGAGATCTCGCCTTTATTAGGAGATCGTCCAAGTATGGGATAATTGTGACCCCCTGCCTGCGCAGGAGCACCATCATTTCCGCCATTACCATGGTGAAAATCCTCGGGGCCGTGGAAAGCCCAAACGGCAACGTCTGAAATTGGTAGTGACAGTCCTGCACTGCAATTCTCAGGAATGCCTGATGAGGGGGGAATATTGGAACATGAAGGTATGCATCCTTTATGTCCAGGGACACCATCCAATCCCCCCCCCCCCCCCCAGGCTGGCGATGACCGCCCGGAGTGATTCCATTTTGAACTTGAACCGTTTCAAGTACAAGTTCAGAGATTTCAGGTTTAAAATAGGCCTGACCGAACCGTCCGGTTTCGGGACCACAAACAGGGTTGAATAATATCCCTCTCCCTGCTGGAGATGAGGAACTGTGACAATCACCTGTTGAACATACAATTTTGGGATTACTGTCAACACTGACTCCCTCTCTGACGGGGAAGTCGGCAGAGCCGATTTGAAAAACCGGCGAGGAGGCAAGTCTTCGAATTCTAGCCTGTACCCCTGAGCAACAATCTCTATTGCCCAGGGATCCACCTGCGATTGAACCCAGACGTGGCTGAAAAACCGAAGACGAGCCCCCACCAGATCTGCCTCCCCCCGGGAAGCCCCAGCGTCATGCGGTGGACTTTGCAGACGCAGGGGAGGACTTCTGCTCTTGGGAACTAGCTGTGTGCAGCTTCTTTCCCCTGCCTTTTCCTCTGGTAACAAAGGACGATCCCCGCACCTTCTTGTTTTTATTGGAACGAAAGGACTGCATTTGATAATGAGGAGCCTTCTTAGTATGCTGCGGGGGAACATAAGGTAAGAAATTCGACTTACCAGCCGTAGCCGTAGAGACAGGGTCCGAGAGGCCGTCTCCAAACAACTCCTCCCCCTTGTACGGCAAGGACTCCATGTGCCGCTTAGAATCGGCATCTCCCGTCCACTGCCGGGTCCACAGGAGTCGCCTAGCAGAAATAGACATAGCATTTATTCTGGAGCTTAATAAACAAATGTCTCTCTGAGCATCTCTCATATACAAGGCAGCATCTCTGATATGCTCTATGGTCATTTGAATGGCATCCCTATCTAAGGTGTCAATCTCCGCAGATAAGGAATCTGCCCATGCCACAACTGCACTACAAACCCAGGCCGATGCCATAGCCGGTCTAGCAATAGTACCGGAGTGAGTGTAAATGTGCTTCAAGGTAATTTCCTGCCTGCGATCGGCCGGTTCCTTGAGGGAAGCCGTATCCTGAGAAGGCAGTGCCACCTTTTTGGACAAGCGTGTCAGCGCCTTGTCCACTTTTGGTGAAGATTCCCAGCGTATCCTATCAGTTTGTGGAAAAGGATACGCCATAAGAATCCTTTTGGGAACTTGTGGTCTCCTATCTGGCCTTAACTCAAATGATGATGGAAAAGTGACTTCAGGCTTTTTCTCTTTATACATGTGTACCCTCGTATCAGGGACAGGGGGTTCCTCAGTAATATGCAAAACCTCTTTAATGGCCATAATCATGTACCGAATACCTTTTGCCACCTTTGGCTGTAATTTTGCATCTTCATAGTCGACACTAGAGTCAGAATCTGTGTTGGTATCTGTGTCATTGATCTGGGATATGGTGCGCTTCTGAGACCCCGACGGGCCTGGCGCCACAGGGACAGGCATGGACTGGGTACATGACTGATCCCTAGCTTCTGCCTTGTCTAACCTTTTATGCAATAGATTGACATTTGCATTCAAGACATTCAGCATATCCACCCATTCCGGTGTTGGCGTTGCTGACGGCGACCTGACATTCAAACACTCCCCCTCCACAGTAAGCGAGCCTTCCTCGTCAAACATGTCGACACACGCGTACTGACACACTTCACACACACAGGGAACCCCTTTTCTGAAGACAGTATCCCTGTCAAGGCCCTTTGGAGAGACAGAGAGAGAGTATGCCAGCACACACCCCAGCGCAACAACCCTGGAGACCAACACAAAATGTTTTCCCCCAGCATCGCTGTGTAATATGTAAACCGCCAATTATGTGCCCCCCCCCCCCCTCTCTTTCAAGCACCCCTTCACCGTGTGTAAGCAGGGGAGAGTCCGGGGAGCTTCCTCTCAGCAGTGCTGTGGAGAGAAAATGGCGCTGGTGAGTGCTGAGGGAGAAGCCCCGCCCCCTCGGCGGCGGGCTTCTGTCCCGCTCAAACTTAGGAAAATATGGCGGGGGCTCTTTCATATACATGTACAGAGCCCACCTGTACATGTATATAGTCTTTTTGCCATTCAGAGGTTTATATTGCTGCTCGGGGCACCCCCCCCCCCCCTGCGCCCTGCACCCTTAAAGTGACCGGAGTGTGTGAGGTGTATGGGAGCAATGACGCACAGCTGCAGTGCTGTGCGTTACCTCAGTGAAGCTGAAGGCTTCTGCCGCCTGAGACGTCTTTTGACTTCTGTACTTCTGGCTCTGTGAGAACGGCGGCGCGGCTCCGGGGGTGGACGCCCAGTAACAACCTGCGTTCACCCCCTCTGGAGCTAATGGTGTCCAGTAGCCGAGGAAGCAGAGCCTATCTTTGACAAGAAGGTCTGCTCCTCTCTCCTCAGTCCCTCGATGCAGGGAGCCTGTTGCCAGCAGTGCTCCCTGTAAAAAAAAAGTAGTAAGAAAAATCCAAACAAAAATGCTTTCAGGCAGAGAACTTTGGAGAGCTCTCTGCAGTGCACCCATCTTGCTCTGGGTACAGTGTAAAACTGAGGTCTGGAGGAGGGTCATAGAGGGAGGAGCCAGTGCACACCCAGAATCCAAAGCTTTCTTAAAGTGCCCTATCTCCTGCGGAGCCCGTCTATTCCCCATGGTCCTTACGGAGTCCCAGCATCCTCAAGGACGTTAGAGAAATATATATTATTAATATTACGCCCCCACAAATATTACTACGTCTGTGCTCGAGCCACAGATCAATGCAAACGTACCATATACATATATATATACATGTATAGCTTTTTGAAATGCATCACATTATCATGTTAATTTTTTACCCAGTCAGATTAGTTGGTGTTGACAGGGTCACTCCACCCACGCCTGTGTCTCCCATATAGGGGGTAATTCCAAGTTGATCGCAGCAGGATTTTTGTTAGCAATTGGGCAAAACCATGTGCACTGCAGGGGAGGCAGATATTACATGTGCAGAGAGAGTTAGATTTGGGTGTGGTGTGTTCAATCTGCAATCTAATTTGCAGTGTAAAAATAAAGCAGCCAGTATTTATCCTGCACAGAAATAAAATAACCCACCCAAACTCTTTCTGCACATGTTATATCTGCCTCCCCTGCAGAGCACATGGTTTTGCCCAATTGCTATCAAAAATCCTGCTGCGCTCAACTTAGAATTACCCCCATAGTTTTTTCTTTTGGAAAATCATACCACTATTGACATGCTGACACTTAATTTCATGAATCAAGTACCATCAGGAGTCGGCGGTGCCGACAGAGGGATTCCCATAGCCTTTTGTGTCAGAGCACACAGACATGTCGACACACGTGTACTAAACACCCACCGACATTACACTGACTATAAGGAGTAGATCCCATTATCTGACAGGGAAAACACAGAAAACGTTTACCAGCTCATTTACCACATGCTCATTATACATATAGGGGGTCATTCCGAGTTGTTCGCTCGTTGCCGATTTTCGATATACTGCGATTAGTCGCTTACTGCGCATGCGCAAGGTTCGCAGAGCGCATGAGCTTAGTTATTTTACACAAAAGCTAGGTATTTTACTCACGGCATAACAAAGCTTTTTCATTGTTCTGGTGATCGTAGTGTGATTGGAAGTGGGTGTTTCTGGGCGGAAACTGGCCGTTTTCTGGGGGTGTGCGAAAAAACGCTGGCGTTTCTGGGAAAAACGCGGGAGTGTCTGAAGAAACGTGGGAGTGTCTGGGCGAACGCTGGGTGTGTTTGTGACGTCAAACCAGGAACGAAACTGACTGAACTGATCGCAATGGCTGAGTAAGTCTGGAGCTACTCAGAAACTGCTAAGAAATTTCTATTCGCAATTCTGCTAATCTTTCGTTCGCATTTCTGCGATGCTTAAATACACTCCCAGAGGGCGGCGGCTTAGCGTGTGCAATGCTGCTAAAAGCAGCTAGCGAGCGAACAACTCGGAATGAGGGCCATAGTGTTTCATTTTTCCACCTATATTGCACTAAACCACATCAGTGTTTTGGCGGGGCCAGCGTCTCTGTGAGGAGAAAATGGCGCTGGATAGAGCAGTGAGGGCTAAGCCACGCCCCCTTATTGGCGCGCTTCAGTCCAGCTACTTTTTGGAATTTTTATACTGGCGGGGGTCTGTATACAGTACCTATGCACTGTATACCTCTTTGCCAGGCTAAAACATGAGGTCTATTGCTGCCCAGGGCGCCCCCCCCCCCTGCACGCTTGTAGTGCCGCTAGTGTGTGGGAGCAATGGCGCGCTTCGCGGTACCTCAGAGACACTGAAGTCTTCTGCCATCTGTAGTGAAGTCTTCTGTACTTCGGTTACTCACCCGGCTTCTTTCTTCTGGCTCTGTGAGGGGGACGACGACGCGGCTCCGGGAATGAGCAGCTAGGCTATACCAAGTGATCAGACCCTCTGGAGCTAATGGTGTCCAGTAGCCTAAGAAGCAGAGCCTTTAGCTCACAGAAGTAGGTCTGCTTCTCTCCCACGAAGCAGGGAGCCTGATGCCAGCAGTGCTCCCTGAAAATAATAAAGCTAAATAAAGTATTTTCCAGAGAAACTCAGGAGAGCTCCCCTGTTGTGTGTCCAGTCTGTCTGGGCACAGAATCTAACTGGAGTCTGGAGGAGGGGCATAGAGGGAGAAGCCAGTTCACACCCATTCAAAGACTTAAAGTGCCCATGTCTCCTGCGGATCCCGTCTATACCCCATGGTCCTTTTGGAGTCCCCAGCATCCTCTAGGACGTATGAGAATTATATATTTATATATATATATATATATATATTAATATATACTATTCCAAATCTCCGTGCTTGAAAACAGCTGGTCCCGGTGCCCAGTGCAAATTGTCATACACTCCTCCAAAGCAGCACGGCACTCGCAGGGACTCGTCTCAAAACGTGTTTAATCACAGTGTCACCGTGAATAAACACATTTTAAGATGAGTCCCGAGCTGCTTTGGAGCATATTAATATATATATATATATATATATATATATTTATAATAATATATATGTATAAAACGAGTTTTATGGTAAGAACTTACCGTTGTTAAAACTCTTTCTGCGAGGTGCACTGGGCTCCACAAGGATGGACAATGGGGTGTAGAGTAGGATCTTGATCCGAGGCACCAACAGGCTCAAAGCTTTGACTGTTCCCAGAATGCACAGCGCCGCCTCCTCTATAACCCTGCCTCCCTGCACAGGAGCTCAGTTTTTAGTTAACCAGCCCAATGCAGTAGCAGGAAAAGAGATGACAACGGTTAGTAGCCACATACACCACACTCTCACGACAGGAGAAGTGTCAGCGGCTAATGCCATACCAACCCAAAGAAGTAAGTGCGTCAGGGTGGGCGCCTTGTGGAGCCCAGTGTACCTCGCAGAAAGAGTTTTAACAACGGTAAGTTCTTACCATAAAACTCGTTTTCTGCTGCGGGGTACACTGGGCTCCACAAGGATGGACAATGGGGATGTCCTAAAGCAGTTCCTTATGGGAGGGGACGCACTGTTGCGGGCACAAGAACCCAGCGTCCAAAGGAAGCATCCTGGGAAGCGGCAGTATCGAAAGGCATAAAACCTTATGAACGTGTTCACGGAGGACCACGTAGCCGCCTTGCACAATTGGTCAAGGGTCGCACCACATTGGGCCGCCCAAGAAGGTCCAACAGACCGAGTAGAATGGGCCGTAATGTGAGCAGGAGCTGACAGACCAGCCTTCACATAAGCATGTGCAATCACCATTCTAATCCACCTGGCCAGGGTCTGCTTGTGAGCAGGCCAGCCACGTTTGTGAAATCCAAACAAAACAAAGAGAGAATCAGATTTTCTGATAAGAACAGAATAAAAGCAGTTCTCTTCACATAGATACGGAGAGCCCGTACCACATCCAAAGACCGCTCTTTGGAAGACAAGTCAGGATAGACAAAGGCCAGTACCACAATCTACTGATTAAGGTGGAACGAGGAAACCACCTTGGTAAATAACCGGGACGAGTCCGAAGTACCGCCCGGTCACGGTGAAAAACCAGATATGGGGAACTACAAGAAAGGGCACCCAAATCCGATACTCTTCTAGCAGAGGCAATAGCCAGCAAGAACACCACCTTAAGGGAAAGCCACTTAAGATCAGCTGAACCAAGGGGTTCAAACGGAGGCTCCTGCAACGCCTCCAAAACCACCGACAAGTCCCAAGGAGCCACAGGCGGGACATAGGGAGGTTGGATACGCAACACACCCTGAGTGAAAGTATGAACATCAGGTAAAGTCGCAATTTTTCTCTGAAACCACACCGACAAGGCAGAAATATGAACCTTGAGGGAGGCCAGATGCAGGCCTAAATCCAGGCCTTGCTGCAGAAAATAAAAAAGAAAGATAACCCAGCGCAAGCTGATAATATTCCAATATCTGCAGCCTCTAAAGTGGGTATGCTCTTCCCACAAAATGACAAAAAAACTAGAAAATTTCTTTCCACAAGTGGAAAGAGGGTAGAGGCGCTGATATGAGAATATTATTAATACACACGTACTATGACAATATATATAATTAATAATATTTTATTTTAAGCAATAAAAACGATTATTTATATTAATACCGGCCGGTAAGTATATTGAAATGCATTACATGATTTATACAATCCTTAAAATATAAAACAAATTCATTCCTATATATAAAAAAAAAAAATATTTATCAGAATGTCCTTTATAGCAGACAAATATCGAGGCACTTGAGATCTATTGCACCGATGTATATACCCAGCTCAATGATAATAGTCCCTCTTCCCGTCCGCTGGTAGCAGTTCCTTTTAATGCGGACCTATCTGGAAATGAGGTATATTCAGATAATGAGCTGTCTTGTGTGCAATACTCAAACTGAATATTAATATACCCAGTATAGTTCACTATAAGGCAGTCTCTTATTTGCCGAGTTGATTTAAAGGCAGAGAAACGCGTAAACCTTTCTAATCTCTCCCACAGCCGCTTCTCGGTCTGCTCCCTCTGAACTGAGGTGTCAGACTCTACGGTGCACGCTGCTTAGAGCCACAGCCGTCTCCTGATTGTTTCCCTCTGTGGCTGCAGTATCGATCTCAAGTGCCTCGATATTTGTCTGCTATAAAGGACATTCTGATAAATAATTTTTTTTTTTTTATATAGGAATGAATTTGTTTTATATTTTAAGGATTGTATAAATCATGTAATGCATTTCAATATACTTACCGGCCGGTATTAATATAAATAATCATTTTTATTGCTTAAAATAAAATATTATTAATTATATATATTGTCATAGTACATGTGTATTAATAATATTCTCATATCAGCGCCTCTACCCTCTTTCCACTTGTGGAAAGAAATTTTCTTGCTGCAGAAAAGCCAAAAGTTTGGCTGTACTAAACTTGGACGCGTCATAATTGTTAGATGCGCACCAAACAAAGTAGGAATGCCAGACCCTATGGTAAATCCGGGCAGAAGCCGGTTTCCGGGCCCGCAACATAGTTTGAATGACCTCCTCAGAAAAACCCTTAGCCCTCAAGACGGAAGATTCAAGAGCCACGCCGTCAAAGACAGCCGAGCTAGGTCCTGGTAGACACAGGGGCCCTGAACGAGGAGGTCTGGGCATTGTGGAAGTAGAATTGGACGCTCTGACGAGAGGCCCTGCAGGTCTGAGAACCAGTGTCGTCTGGGCCACGCTGGAGCTATGAGAAGTAGAATTCCTTTTTCTTGCTTGAACTTCCGAATTACCCTGGGCAGGATTGACACCGGAGGCAGCCGAAACCTCCACGGCACCGCCAGCGCATCCACGAATGCTGCTTGAGGATCCCTTGTCCTTGCTCCGAAGACCGGAACCTTGTGATTGTGTCGAGACGCCATCAGATCTACGTCTGGAAGACCCCACTTTTCCACTAGGAGTTGAAACACTTCTGGATGGAGGCCCCACTCGCCGGCATGCCCGTCCTGACGACTGAGAAAGTCCGCTTCCAATTCAGGACTCCCGGAATGAAGATTGCCGAAATGGCCGGTAGATGGCGTTCCGCCCAATGTAGAATCCGTGAGACTTCCTTCATTGCCAGACGGCTTCGAGTGCCGCCTTGATTTATTTATTATTATTATTATCCTTTATTTATATGGCGCCACAAGGGTTCCGCAGCGCCCAATTACAGAGTACATATGCACATAATCAAAACAGGAAAACAGTGACTTACAGTTGATGACAATTTAGGACAAGTACAGGGTAACTAAGCATAACTACACCAGTAAATGACAGAGAAGTTCCAGGTGGCCAAAAAACTGCTTGATTTGAGCAGTTGAGGATTATTAAAGTAAGAAAAGGATAAGCACATGAGGGAAGAGGGCCCTACTCGTGAGAGCTTACAATCTAAGGGGAGGGGTAGACAGACAGGGGTGACACAGATGGGGTACATAGAGAGCGTAGAACAGAGGGTTAGGATGAGATTTGGCTGGGTTTGGTAAAGAAATGGGTCTTAAGAGCCCGTTTGAAGTTTTGTAGAGAGGTGGATAGTCTGAGGGGGAGAGGTAAAGAATTCCAGAGGAAGGGAGCAGCACGTGAAAAATCTTGGAGATAGGAGTGGGAGGAAGTAATCAGAAGACAGGAGAGCTGGCGTGCATTAGCAGAGCGAAGAGGACGGGTGGGAGAGTAAAGGGAGATAAGGTCAGAGATGTAAATGGGAGAGGAGTGGGTGAGTGCTTTGTAAGTGAGAGTGAGAAGTTTGAATTGGATTCTGAAAGGGAAGCCAGTGAAGGGCTTGTAGGAGAGGGGAGGTGGACGTAGTGCGTTTGGTGAGGAAGATAAGCCGGGCAGCAGCATTGAGGATAGATTGGAGTGGAGAGAGGTAATTGTCAGGGAGGCCAGTTAGGAGGAGATTACAGTAGTCCAGTCTGGAAATAATCAGTGAGTGAATAAATAAGAATTTACTCACCGGTAATTCTATTTCTCGTAGTCCGTAGTGGATGCTGGGACTCCGTAAGGACCATGGGGAATAGCGGCTCCGCAGGAGACTGGGCACAACTATAAAGAAAGCTTTAGACTACTGGTGTGCACTGGCTCCTCCCGCTGTGACCCTCCTCCAGACTTCAGTTAGGATACTGTGCCCGGAAGAGCTGACACAACAAGGAAGGATTTTGAATCCCGGGTAAGACTCATACCAGCCACACCAATCACACCGTATAACTCGTGATACAATACCCAGTTAACAGTATGATAACAACTGAGCCTCTCAACAGATGGCTCAACAATAGCCCTTTAGTTAAGCAATAACTATATACAAGTATTGCAGACAATCCGCACTTGGGATGGGCGCCCAGCATCCACTACGGACTACGAGAAATAGAATTACCGGTGAGTAAATTCTTATTTTCTCTGACGTCCTAAGTGGATGCTGGGACTCCGTAAGGACCATGGGGATTATACCAAAGCTCCCAAACGGGCGGGAGAGTGCGGATGACTCTGCAGCACCGAATGGGCAAACTCTAGGTCCTCCTCAGCCAGGGTGTCAAACTTGTAGAATTTAGCAAACGTGTTTGACCCCGACCAAGTAGCTGCTCGGCAAAGTTGAAGAGCCGAGACCCCTCGGGCAGCCGCTCAAGAAGAGCCCACCTTCCTCGTGGAATGGGCTTTCACTGATTTAGGATGCGGCAGTCCAGCCGCAGAATTTGCAAGCTGAATCGTACTACAGATCCAGCGAGCAATAGTCTGCTTTGAAGCAGGTGCACCCAACTTGTTGGGCGCATACAGGATAAAGAGCGAGTCAGTCTTTCTGACTCCAGCTGTCCTGGAAACATAGATTTTCAGGGCCCTGACTACGTCCAACAACTTGGAAGCCTCCAAGTCTTTTGTAGCCGCAGGCACCACGACAGGTTGGTTCAGATGAAAAGCTGATACCACTTTAGGGAGAAACTGGGGACGAGTCCTCAATTCCGCCCTATCCATATGGAAAATCAGATAAGGGCTTTTACATGACAAAGCCGCCAATTCTGATACACGCCTGGCCGAAGCCAAGGCCAACAACATGACCACTTTCCACGTGAGATATTTCAAATCCACGGTTTTCAGTGGCTCAAACCAATGTGACTTTAGGAAATCCAACACCACGTTGAGATCCCAAGGTGCCACTGGAGGCACAAAAGGGGGCTGAATATGCAGCACTCCCTTAACAAAAGTCTGAACTTCAGGTAGTGAAGCCAGTTCTCTCTGGAAGAAAATCGATAGAGCCGAAATCTGGACCTTAATGGAACCCAATTTAAGGCCCATAGTCACCCCTGACTGTAGGAAGTGCAGGAAACGGCCCAGCTGAAATTCCTCCGTTGGGGCCTTCCTGGCCTCACACCACGCAACATATTTTCGCCAAATGCGGTGATAATGGTTTTTCAGTTACTTCTTTCCTAGCTTTAATCAGCGTAGGAATGACTTCCTCCGGAATGCCCTTTTCCTTCAGGATCCGGTGTTCAACCGCCATGCCGTCAAACGCAGCCGCGGTAAGTCTTGGAACAGACAGGGCCCCTGCTGCAGCAGGTCTTGTCTGAGCGGTAGAGGCCATGGGTCCTCTGAGATCATTTCTTGAAGTTCCGGGTACCAAGCTCTTCTTGGCCAATCCGGAACAATGAGTATAGTTCTTACTCCTCTTCTCCGTATTATCCTCAGTACCTTTGGTATGAGAGGAAGAGGAGGGAACACATAAACCGACCGGTACACCCACGGTGTCACTAGAGCATCCACAGCTATCGCCTGCGGGTCTCTTGACCTGGCCCAATACTTTTCTAGCTTTTTGTTTAGGCGGGACGCCATCATGTCCACCTGTGGCGTTTCCCAACGGTTTACAATCATTTGAAAGACTTCTGGATGAAGTCCCCATTCTCCCGGGTGGAGGTCGTGCCTGCTGAGGAAGTCTGCTTCCCAGTTGTCCACTCCCGGAATGAACACTGCTGACAGTGCTAACACGTGATTTTCCGCCCATCGGAGAATCCTTGTGGCTTCTGCCATTGCCGTCCTGCTTCTCGTGCCGCCCTGTCGGTTTACATGGGCGACCGCGGTGATGTTGTCTGACTGGATCAGTACCGGCTGGTTTTGAAGCAGGGGTTTTGCCTGACTTAGGGCATTGTAAATGGCCCTTAGTTCCAGAATATTTATGTGCAGGGAAGTCTCCTCACTTGACCATAGTCCTTGGAAGTTTCTTCCCTGTGTGACTGCCCCCCAGCCTCGAAGGCTGGCATCCGTGGTCACCAGGACCCAGTCCTGTATGCCGCCTTCTTGAAGATGAGCACTCTGCAGCCACCACAGCAGAGACACCCTTGTCCTTGGAGACAGGGTTATCAGCCGATGCATCTGAAGATGCGATCCGGACCACTTGTCCAACAGTCCCACTTAAAGGTTCTTGCATGAAACCTGCCGAATGGAATCGCTTCGTAGGAAGCTACCATCTTTCCCAGGATCCGCGTGCAGTGATGCACCGACACCTGTTTTGGTTTTAGGAGGCCTCTGACTAGAGATGACAGCTCCTTGGCCTTCTCCTCCGGGAGAAACACTTTTTTCTGTTCTGTGTCCAGAACCATCCCCAGGAACAGTAGACGTGTCGTAGGGACCAGCTGTGACTTTGGAATGTTTAGAATCCAGCCGTGCTGTTGTAGCACCTCCCGAGATAGTGCTACCCCGACCAACAACTGCTCTCTGGACCTCGCCTTTATCAGGAGATCGTCCAAGTACGGGATAATTAAAACTCCCTTCTTTCAAAGGAGTATCATCATTTCGGCCATTACCTTGGTAAAGACCCTCGGAGCCGTGGATAGACCGAACGGCAACGTCTGGAATTGGTAATGACAATCCTGTACCACAAATCTGAGGTACTCCTGGTGAGGATGGTAAATGGGGACATGCAGGTAAGCATCCTTGATGTCCAGTGATACCATGTAATCCCCCTCGTCCAGGCTTGCAATAACCGCCCTGAGCAATTCCATCTTGAACTTGAATTTTTTTATATATGTGTTCAAGGATTTCAAATTTAAAATGGGTCTCACCGAACCGTCCGGTTTCGGTACCACAAACATTGTGGAATAGTAACCCCGTCCTTGTTGAAGTAGGGGTACCTTTACTATCACCTGTTGTGAATACAGCTTGTGAATTGCCTGTAACACTGCCTCCCTGCCTGAGGGAGTGGTTGTCAAGGCAGATTTGAGGAAACGGCGGGGGGGGGGGAGACGTCTCGAATTCCAGCTTGTACCCCTGAGATACTATCTGAAAAATCCAGGGATCCACCCGTGAGCGAGCCCACTGATTGCTGAAATATTTGAGAAGGGCCCCCACCGTACCTGGCTCCGCCTGTGGAGCCCCAGCGTCATGCTGTGGACTTAGAGGAAGCGGGGGAGGACTTTTGCTCCTGGGAACTGGCTGTATGCTGCAGCTTTTTTCCCCTACCTCTGCCTCTGGGCAGAAAGGACGCGCCTTTAACCCACTTGCCCCTATTGGGCCGAAAGGACTGTACCTGATAATACGGTGCTTTCTTTGGCTATGAGGGAACATGGGGTAAAAATGTAGACTTCCCAGCTGTTGCTGTGGAAACGAGGTCCGAGAGACCATCCCCGAACAACTCCTCACCCTTATAAGGCAGAACTTCCATGTGCCTTTTGGAATCTGCATCTCCTGTCCACTGCCGAGTCCATAACCCTCTCCTGGCAGAAATGGACATTGCACTAATTTTGGATGCCAGCCGGCAAATATCCCTCTGTGCATCCCTCATGTATAAAAGTGCGTCTTTTATATGCTCTACGGTTAGCAATATAGTGTCCCTGTCTAGGGTATCAATATTTTCTGACAGGGAATCTGACCATGCAGCTGCAGCACTGCACATCCATGCTGAAGCAATAGCTGGTCTCAGTATAACACCTGTGTGTGTATATATAGATTTCAGGATAGCCTCCTGCTTTCTATCAGCAGATTCCTTCAGGGCGGCCGTATCCGGAGACGGTAGTGCCACCTTCTTTGACAAATGTGTGAGCGCTTTATCCACTCTAGGGGATGTTTCCCAACGTGACCTATCCTCTGGCGGGAAAGGGTACGCCATTAGTAACCTCTTAGAAATTACCAGCTTCTTATAAGGGGAAGCCCACGCTTCTTCACACACTTCATTTAACTCCTCAGATGGAGGAAAAGCTACTGGTAGTTTTATCTCTCCAAACATAATACCCTTTTTTGTGGTACCGGGGGTAACATCAGAAATGTGCAACACATTTTTCATTGCCTCAATCATGTAACGTGTGGCCCTACTGGAAGTTACATTAGTCTCATCGTCGTCGACACTGGAATCAGTATCCGTGTCGACATCTGTGTCTGCCATCTGAGGTAGCGGGCGTTTTAGAGCCCCTGATGGCTTTTGAGACGCCTGGGCAGGCACAGGCTGAGAAGCCGGCTGTCCCACATTTGGTATGTCGTCAAACCTTTTATGCAAGGAGTCGACACTGTCGCGTAATTCCTTCCACAGCACCATCCACTCAGGTGTCGACCCCGCAGGGGGTGACATCACATTTACAGGCATCTGCTCCGCCTCCACATAAGCCTCCTCATCAAACATGTCGACACAGCCGTACCGACACACCGCAAACACACAGGGAATGCTCTGACAGAGGACAGGACCCCACAAAGCCCTTTGGGGAGACAGAGAGAGAGTATGCCAGCACACACCAGAGCGCTATATAACACAGGGATCCCACTATAAATGAGTGTTTTCCCTTATAGCTGCTTTTTATATATATATATATATATATATATATATCCTGCGCCTAAATTTAGTGCCCCCCCTCTCTTTTTTACCCTTCTGTAGGTTTCAGACTGCAGGGGAGAGCCAGGGAGCTTCCTTCCAGCGGAGCTGTGAGGGAAAAATGGCGCCAGTGTGCTGAGGGAGATGGCCCCGCCCCTTTTCCGGCGGACTTCTCCCGCTTTTTCTGGAATACTGGCAGGGGTATTTTTACATCTATATAGCCTCTAGGACTATATATGATGTAGATTTGCCAGCCAAGGTGTCCTATATTGCCCTCAGGGCGCCCTCCCCCAGCGCCCTGCACCCATCAGTGACCGGAGTGTGAGGTGTACATGAGGAGCAATGGCGCACAGCTGCAGTGCTGTGCGCTACCTTGGTGAAGACCGAAGTCTTCTGCCGCCGATTTTCCGGACCTCTTCATGCTTCTGGCTCTGTAAGGGGGACGGCGGCGCGGCTCCGGGAACGAACACCAAGGTCGGGTCCTGCGGTCGATCCCTCTGGAGCTAATGGTGTCCAGTAGCCTAAGAAGCCCAAACTACCACCTGTTAGGTAGGTTCGCTTCTTCTCCCCTTAGTCCCTCGCTGCAGTGAGTCTGTTGCCAGCAGATCTCACTGTAAAATAAAAAACCTAAATATACTTTCTTTCTAGGAGCTCAGGAGAGCCCCTAGTGTGCATCCAGCTTAGCCGAGCACAATATTCTAACTGAAGTCTGGAGGAGGGTCATAGCGGGAGGAGCCAGTGCACACCAGTAGTCTAAAGATTTCTTTATAGTTGTGCCCAGTCTCCTGCGGAGCCGCTATTCCCCATGGTCCTTACGGAGTCCCAGCATCCACTTAGGACGTCAGAGAAATGATCTTAGTGGCATCCTGGGTGAGAAACGGTCTGATCCTGGAAATGTTTTTGAGATGAAAATGACAGGTTTGTGAGAGGTGCTGAATGTCTGGTTTGAAGGAGAGGGAGGAGTCAAGGATTACAACAAGACAGCGTACTTGGGGGCTAGAGGAGATAGTCGTGTCATCAATGGATAATGAAATTGTGGGAGGTGAGGTTGTGCGGGAGGGTGGGAAGATGATCAGCTCGGTCTTAGACATGTTGAGTTTAAGGAAGCGCTGGGACATCCAGGAAGAGATAGCAGAAAGACAGTTAGAGGCACGAGTGAGGAGTGCCGTGGAGAGATCAGGGGAGGAGAGGTAGATTTGAGTGTCGTCAGCATAGAGGTGATACTGGAAATTAAAAGAACTAATGAGTTCACCTAAAGAGGACGTATAGAGAGAGAAAAGGAGAGGACCAAGAACAGAACCTTGGGGGACACCAACAGTTAGTGGAAGTGGGGGCGAGGTAGCATCATGAGAGGAGACAGAGAAGGAACGATCAGAGAGGTAGGAGGACAGCCAGGAGAGGGCAGTATCGCGTAGACCAAGAGAGTGAAGGATTTGCAGAAGGAGAGCGTGGTCCACAGTGTCAAAAGCAGCAGAGAGGTCAAGAAGAATAAGCAGATGATTTATTTAAGCCACTGTGGTGGCGTTGTCTGACTGAACTTGAACAGGACGGTTGTGAACTAAATGCTGGGCAAGGTTCAATGCATTGAAGACCGCCCGCAATTCCTGAATGTTGATTGAGAGGAGGGACTCCTCCTTGGTCCACCGACCCTGAAGAGAGTGTTGCTCCAGCACCACGCCCCAACCTCTTAGACTGGCATCTGTCATCAACAGGACTCAGTTGGATATCCAGAAGGGACGGCCCCTGCTCAATTGTTGGTCCTGGAGCCACCAGAGCAGCGACAGACGGACCTCCGGAGTCAATGAGATAATTTGAGACCTGATCCGGTGAGGCAGGCCATCCCACTTGGCTAGAATCAGCCTCTGGAGGGGGCGAGAATGGAATTGAGCATACTCCACCATGTTGAATGCTGATACCATGAGGCCCAGCACCTGCATCGCCGAATAAATCGACACTTGTGGACGAGAAAGAAAGCAACGAATCCTGTCCTGAAGCTTCAGGACTTTCTCCTGAGACAAGAACAACCGCTGGTTGTGAGTGTCCAATAGCGCTCCCAGATGCACCATGCTCTGAGCAGGGATCAGGGATGATTTCTTCCAGTTGATGAGCCACCCGTGGGCTTGTAGAAACCGGACCGTCATATCTAGATGACGTAGGAGAAGTTCTGGGGAATTTGCCAGGATTAACAACTCATCCAGATACGGCAATATCCTGACCCCTTGACGGCGGAGTACCACCATCATCACCGCCATTACATTGGTGAAGACTCGCGGAGCCGTTGTTAAACCAAAAGGTAATGCCCGAAACTGGTAATGGAGGTTGCCAATAGCAAACCTCAGGTATTGCTGATGTGACGCTGCTATAGGAATATGCAGGTAAGCATCCTGTATGTCCAGGGAGACCATGTAGTTCCCAGGTTCCAAAGCCAGAACTATAGAGCGAAGGGTTTCCATACGGAACTTGGAAACTTTCACAAACTTGTTCAATGCCTTGAGGTTGAGAATGGGCCGGGAGGACCCATTCGGTTTCAGGACTAGAAACAGCGGAGAATAGTACCCCCGGCCCCTTTGCACAAGAGGCACCTGTACTATGACTGCTGTATCCAGGTGGGTCTGTACCACCGAATGCAGAGTGTTTGCCTTTGTCTGGTCCGACGGGACGTCTGTCTGGCAAAATCGATGAGGGGGTCGATTTTTGAAGCTATGGCGTAACCTTGAGTGACGACTTCCCGTAACCAGGCATCTGAAGTGGTCTTCAACCATTCCTTGGTATACCCTAGAAGCCGGCCCCCCACCCTGGGATCCCCCAGGGGGAGGCCTGCCCCGTCATGCGGCAGGCTTATCGGCCTTGGAAGCTGTCTGACGGGCCGCCCAGGCTCTTTTTGGCTTTGGCTTACCAGGTTTGGAAGTGCAGGCCTTCTTGTTGTACGCCTGACCTTTTGCTTTACCTGAAGGACGAAAGGAAGTACCTTTAGCCTTCGACACAGAAAGAGCGGTACTTGGCAGACAGGCAGTTTTGCCAGTAGCCAAGTCAGCCACTATCTTATTTAAGTCCTCCCCAAACAGAATATCTCCCTTGAAAGGGAGTACCTCCAGGGTTTTTCTAGAGTCCAGATCCACAGACCAGGATCTCAGCCATAATATCCAGCGAGCCAGGACTGACGCAGTAGAGGCCTTGGCTGCTAGGATACCGGCATCAGAAGCCGCCTCTTTAATATAGCGAGACGCTGTGACAATATATGACAAGCATTGTCTAGCATGGTCAGAAGAGATTTCAGCTTCTAACTCCAAGGCCCATGCTTCAATAGCCTCTGCAGCCCATGTTGCTGCAATAGTGGGCCTTTGTGCAGCACCCGTGAGGGTGTAAATCGCTTTCAGACAACCCTCCACACGTTTATCCGTAGGCTCTTTTAGAGACGTGACGGTAGTGACAGGCAGAGCTGAGGAACCACCATCCTAGCCACATGTGAGTCTACTGGAGGAGGCGTTTCCCAATTCTTAGACAGCTCTGGCGCGAGGGGATAGCGAGCCAGCATCTTCTTTTGAGGCACAAACTTCGTACCCGGGTCCTACCAGGGTTCCTGACGTATATTCACTAGGTGATCAGAGTGAGGTAAAACTTGTTTAACCACCTTCTGACGCTTGAACCTATCTGGTTTCTTAGGAGGAACAGATGGCTCGGGATCATCCGTAATCTGTAGAATTAACTTAATAGCCTCCAAAAGATCAGGAACATCCACATGTGAACTACCCTCCCCATCAGCAGTATCTGAGTCAGAACCTGTGGGGTCAGTGTAAGTGCCGTCTTCATCAGACGAGGTGTCAGTGACAGCAGTGGATTGTGAGGAGACAAGCGCTCGCTTAGAGGACCTCTTGGACTTAGGCGAGCGATGGTCAGATTTTTTGTAGTCAGGGACTGGTTCAACTTCTTCAATTGAGCAGATAAATCGTCCGCCCACGGCGGGTTAGCTGCAGGGACCACATACAGTTGTACCGGCATTGGGGGTCCCATAGGGGGTGTTAGTTTATGAACTAGCGTATGCAGAAGCGTGGAAAAAGTGGCCCACGGTGGGTCATTATGTACCCCCGTTGCCACAGTCCCACTGGGGGGCAAGGAGCCCCCAGAACCAGAGCCCACAGCTACTATAGTCTCCTCATAGGGGTCTGTGGCTTCAGCAACACCGGCAGTGTGTTCAGCCCCAAAACAGTTACCTTCAGAAGTAGACATGATATAACTTGCAGTATCAGGTAACACAGTACAATTATCAGCAGCACAATACCTCTTACCCAAACCCCTGCGCAGTGTAGTCAGCACTAGCAGAGATAAAGGAGAGAAATGGTGACTAAATCACAGAGAAAAATACGTATTAAAGTATATCTTTGTGAAAATCCTATATCAATATAAAACCTGACGCACCAAGCCCCCTCAGGTTATAGAATATAGGGATAGCAAGTTGAGTGAAAGACACGGAATGGACACCACTCAGCTATCTAATGCACACACAGATAGTAACAGTTTGTACAATGCAGAGGTTAATACTAACAATAATACTGCACTGGACTAGCTTATATATAGCTATATAGTCAATAGATATAACACTGCACAGTTAGAACTGGATGTATATCACAGGGTAATTGTACTATAAACCCCTGACTAAATGCACTCTTTCTTAACTAGCACTGTCTAAAAAGGCAGGTAGAATACTTAAGTGTCATGTAAAGTCACAGCACTGACAACCAGGCGGCTTTACACAGGAGGATTTGCCCAAGCAGTCCCAGGAACAGTGAAGCTGAGAGATAATGGTGCCGCAGACACTGACAGGGAGTGAGGGAAAGACAGATATGCAGCTCCAGGGCGGGAACATTTGCGGGAAATGGCGCCCTGGGGCTGGGGGAGGGGCTTCAGGTCTAAGCCTTATCCCCCTGCTGGCAAAACCATCGGGTACTGTGGGCTACTGAAAAATGGTTTAGAGAGAAAACCTGACCTGCACCCATGCCCTGGGGATCTAGTGGGATCGCCTGTACTGCCACAGTGTCCACCGCCAGCACGCGCGGCCCGCCTCCCACTGACCGCGCCGGATCGCGATAAAGACCGGGTCCCGCAAGCGGGACCCACTCACCACCTCCCGAAGCGCGGCCACGCGATCCCGGAGAGCCCCAGTCGTGTGTGCCTGACGTGAAGAAAACCGGAGCCTCCTGCTGTAGTTACCCGACAACCAGGGCTCGGGAGTGTACAGTGCCGCTGGGGAGAGCTGGAGCTGCAGCAGTGAATGTCTTCTGACATTTACCACCGCTGCTGCCCTTGAAGTCTTCACTTTTTTCTTCATAAAAAGCTTTTCTTAGGGCTGCCTGGAGCAGCCCCTCTGTTATATGCCTGCTTACTGCAGCACCAACTACAAAACTGAGCTCCTGTGCAGGGAGTCGGGGTTATAGAGGAGGCGGCGCTGTGCATTCTGGGAACAGTCAAAGCTTTGAGCCTGTTGGTGCCTCGGATCAAGATCCTACTCTACACCCCATTGTCCATCCTTGTGGAGCCCAGTGTACACCGCAGCAGAAATATATATATAAATCTATATATATATTAATAAGGCGCTTCTATATATTTTATATAAAGTCCAAAGGTGCAGCACTCCTAGCGGCTTGAATAAAGTACAACAGCAGGGCATGTGTGTAGAAAACATTTCAATGCCTTTATTGCGGCATTGTCATCAGGTCTTGTTTGCCGCAATAAAGGCATTGAAATGTTGTCTACACATTGTCCTTTATTGAAGCCGCTAGGAGTGCCGTACCTTTGGACTTTATGTGACTATTATTTGTGGAGGTGCAGTAACTGGGTCTTAATGGGAGAGCTGGGCACTCTGGTCTGTATATATATATATATATATATATATACAAATAGTACAGTTGGCACTCAAATAAATTATTATGACTGGGGTGCCCTCCTTTGAAGAATACACAATGTAGGTCTCTGCAGTGTCGGGAAACACAGTCACAGTCCAAGACTTTCATGCTGTCTGTTTTATAAATTTTCACTTGTTACACTAAATCCATGGAGTGCCGCCTGTTTCTGTGGTTAAGGGGGCAGTGGACTGTGTTTCCCGACACTGCAGACACCTACATTGTATATATATATATATATATATATATATATATATTTTTTTTTTTTTTTTATTGAACCTATTATAATTATTTTTTTATTAAGTGGCACAGTGGAAATTGGTGGGGCAGTGGGTGATAAAAAAAAACTTAATTGGTTCCCCCTTCTACAGCCCTGCCCACACATCCAGAAGTCAGAAGTGCATCCCCAATATTAAAATATGTAAAAAAGGTGCCAATTCCAAATATATATTTTATCTTTCAAATTGTTTGAAAAATTGCTTAGTGTGTCATTTGTCAGGGCTCTGGGAAGTTCAAGGGAAATTGCTCATCTTCCACATTGTTCATCTTTCAATCAAATATAAAATTGAATGGAATAGAACACTTCCCTATGTATTTCTATTGGACAAAACATATCACGTGCAAGAAGCTGCTGTGGTTCCTGTAATTCTGGTTTGCGTACATCTCCGATTGTGGGGTGTCTGCACAGGACTTATTCTGGCTTCTTAATTTTTACACTGCGATGGTGGGCACTTTTCGTGTTTTGTGTTTTGGTTCTGGTTCCATGCTCGTGTTTTGGATCTGGATTGGTTTTGCCAAACCACCCTTTCGTGTTTTGGTTTTGGATCTGAATGATTTTTGAAAACACATAAAAACAGCTTAAATCACAGAATTTGGGGGTAATTTTGATCCTACGGTGTTATTAACCTCAATAACATTCATTTCCACTCATTTCCAGTCTATTCTGAACACCTCACACCTTACAATATTGTTTTTAGGCCAAAAGGTTGCACCGAGGTGGCTGTATGACTAAGCTAAGCGACACAAGTGTGCAGCACAAACATCTGGTCCATCTAGGAGTGGCACGGCAGTGTCAGACAGGATGGCACTATTCAAAAACTAGTCCCCAAACAGCACATCATGCAAAGAAGTAAAAGAGGTGCAATGAGTTAGCTGTATGACTAAGCTAAGCGACACAAGTGTGCGGCACAAACACCTGGCCCATCTAGGAGTGGCACTGCAGTTGCAGACAGGATGGCACTATTCAAAAACTAGTCCCGCAACAGCACATCATGCAAAGAAGTAAAAGAGGTGCAATAAGGTAGCTGTATGACTAAGCTAAGTGACACAAGTGTGCGGCACAAACACCTGGCCCATCTAGGAGAGGCACTTCAGTCTCACTGCACTAATGGCAGATACCGGGCACATGTCTAACACCAGCATAGTTGTTATGGCCTCAGTAATCCGCTTTGCAACAGGGTGACTGCCGTCATATTCCATCTTCCTCGCAAAGGACTGTTGGACAGTCAATTGCTTAGTTGAAGTAGTACAAGTGGTCTTCCGACTTCCCCTCTGGGATGACGATCGACTCCCAGCAGCAACAACAGCAGCGGCAACAGCAGCAGTAGGAGGAAGTGGTTTTTGATCTTACCCTATTTTATCCTCCAAATTTTTGTTCTCTATTATTTTTCTGGAGTTATATAACAAAATGCAGCACAGGAGAGCGTACCTCTACACCACACAGAGCAAACCCGGTAAAAATTATTTGGATTAAATATTAATAACCCCTTCATTTGGAGTAAATAATATACATCACAAGGCAGCACCACTGAACTTATATGGCAGCACCACTGGACTGGATTTATACGCCAGTACCACTGGATTTATACGGCAGTACCACTGGAATATACGGCAGTATCACTGGGATTATATGGCAGTACCACTGGACATATAAGGCAGTATCACAGGATTTATACAGCAGTATCACTGGACTGGATTTATATGCCAGTACCACTGGATTTATACGGCAGTACCACTGGACATATACAGCAGTATCACTGGACTGGATTTATACGCCAGTACCACTGGATTCATACGGCAGTATCACTGGACTTCATTTATTCGCCAGTACCACTGGATTTATACGGCAGTACCACTGGACATATACAGCAGTATCACTGGACATAAACTGCAGTATCACTGGAATTATATGGCAGTATCACTGGACTGGATTTATACGGCAGTACCACTGGACATATACGGCAGTATTACTGGAATTATATGGCAGTATCACTGGACATATACTGCAGTATCACTGGACTGGATTTATACGGCAGTACCAGTGGACATTTGTTTAAAGACCGACTGGCTGCCTGGGAAATCTTCTGTACAGTTTGATGCATATATTCGGAAATGAGCTGCTGTGGCTCCCTTATCACTGGTCTGGGCGGTGTGGATAGTGTATCCTGAAGGACAGGTACGTGAGATAGGACAGCAACAGAGCACAATAACGAGGGCTGCTGCCGCTAGTAACACAGCGGCATGGAAGGAAGTAGCGTACCAGCGGTGTGACTGATTATGATGCATAGCTGATGATTTTATAGCGCCTATGAGACCCTATGCCGGTCGCTGACTTTTAGAACCCTGCGCCAGCGTCTGTGTGACGTGTATTTCCTGCGCTCGCAGACAGTTCCCGTCGCAGCTATAACACGTCACCAGTCTCCCGGTCACCTCTGTTCCTGACATGTATCGCGCTGCGAGCACTAGCTTACGGCGCAGGGTGAGCGGCTACACTTATTTCTATCCCTCCTGTATTACTGTGTGTGTCACACAGGGCGGCCGTACTGTAGTGTAAGGACAGTCTGTATGTAATAACCCATAGTGTGTGACTAAATAGCTGGTCCCCTATGTAGCATGCGTTGCCTCCGCTCAGTTTGACATATTCTGTGTATAATGTAATATGTGTCCTCTGCCCTCAGACCTCAGCCCTGCGCAGGCTACTCAGCACCCTGGTGATTGCGGAACATGACACCCAGCAAGTGACCCCCATCACCCTCAGCGCCATTTCTGCTGCTAAGAGAGTTGGAGGCGATGTGTCCTGCTTGGTGGCCGGGACCGACTGCACAAAGGTATGCCTTACCCCCACCCCAGCCTGTCTGCTGCACTGTCAGTTTTGTCTGTCGCGTATGTTACAGTGACAAGCGCCTCTAGTCCTCAACACTACTTATTGCCCTTGTTACAAAATGCTCTGTCCCTGTCTGCCCCACTAATTTTGCCAAAGGAGTAATAAGTGCTTGATTGATTAATAAACATCTCCTTTTGTTATTTGGGTGTAGGCTGTTGCTAGGCTGTCCCTTTTCTGTTGGTCAGTTCTTATTTTCTGTCTTCTCTTTATATGGTACACAGCGATTAATGATAGATCAGCCATGGTTTGCTGCAATAGGTGAGTGGGAAGTTCAGGAGCAGAGTTTTTAGATCATGTTGATACTGTATTTGGCTGTATAGAAGGTACAAGATCTCACATAGGACTTGAGTTGCTGGAGCTGGGGAATAAAATCAAGGAAATCCTAACAATTTCTAGTTTTCTGAGTTTGCAGATATTTGGAGTTCACATTTGTGTTTGGCAGTATGTAGTTTACAGCTTTATTTCTTAACACTTTCTTGGCAAGCCATTACAGCCACAAATAATAAGGCTTAAATAATATAGTACAAAAACTTTATTCCGGACAACAATTGAAATCCTCTTTTACGGTAGTATTTTTTTAGATTAATTATACACATGCTTTGCTATACCAAAGGGTTTTTATTTGTCCTTTAGCTGTTCAGCATTGTATATATACTTATTATTACCTTTGTAAAAGCTGCTGTTCCTCTAGACCAGTGATTTTCAACCTTTTTTTACTCGCAGCACACTGAACAATATTTTAACATTGCCAAGGCACACCACCAGTTCCCCACAAAAAAAACAACACACATATTGGCCCTCACAGTAAAAAAAATTCCACACATGCATTGGCCTACACAGAAAAAACAATCACATTGCTCCCCACATAAATTATGTTGCTCACACATAAATCAATCACATTTCTCCCCACATAAATCCTATTGCTCCCCACATGAATTATTCACATTGTGTCCCGTCCCCCCCCACATAAATCCATACATTCTTATTCTCCCCACATAAATCTTATTGAAATCCTATTGTTCCCCACAGGAGAAATAAAATAACAAATATTAGCCCCTACCGGTCAGCTGTCCTCCTCCCTGTCCCTCAGTGGCGGGGGTTGTTCATAGTGGAGTGCTGCGAATACTGAGCAGTGGGCGGTCAGGCAGGTGTGGGTGTGCAAGAAAAGTTGTGTATGCTGGTGGGAACTGGAAGATGTGTATGCAAGCGGATGGGCTGGCTGGGTGGTGAGACGCGGCGGCCGTGACTTATGATATCACACCTTCGCGTTTTCAAGGCATAGGTCACAGCCGGAGCACGACCGATCCTCTAAGAAGAGTCTGGGCCAACAGTTCACTCTGAAGGTGCAGGAAGCTGCTCTGGCTCCGCGGCACACTAGTGTGCCATGGCACACTGGTTGAAAAAGCCTGCTCTAGACTGTAAACAGGGCCCTCCTTCATCTTGTTCTCATCCTGCACTAACCATGTCTCCAGTGCGTTCCCTCTTTCAATTAGCAGCACTGATCCTATCTGTTTGCCCTCCCAGTGAATTAGATCACTGCTATTATTACGGGTTGGGTACGGGAACCCAGTGGTCCGAATACCAACGCTGGGATCCCGACAGCCAGAATGCCGGTATGGGGGCGAACACAACGAAGCCCCTTGCGGGTTCTACTCCCACTCCATGGGAGTGGTAATAGCTGTGGCAACGCTGCCGGCATTCTGACCACCGGGATCCTGACCGCCGGTATCCTGAATAAATCCTATTACTATTATCAGTCATTCATAAATAGCTCACTTTTTTTTTTCTTTTCTTTTCCCTCCCTATATGGTCTGATGGAACATATTGTATTATTTGTGTGTTTTGCTGTAATCTTCCAGTACAGTGCCACATAAATAAAAGTAGTGGTATTACAGTTCTCTGCTACCGCTTGTTTGGAGGCCTGCTTACATAGAACAAATGTTTCCAGATAGTAGGACTACAGCTTTATGTCAAATGTTTTCATCTCTAATTTGTTGTGGAGAAAAAGAAAAGAAAAAAAAAACAATCTATATATATCATACAGTTATGGCCAACATTACTGGAACCATTGCATTTTTAGTACAACCTGTACAGTATATTTTAAAATAAATGGAACTGTACCAACGTCATATCATCAGAAAATAATAGGATGCACAAAGTTATGAACCAATAAGAACACATATTTTTCACCTTACAGGTAGTATAAAGTCAGACAAAATAAAAATTATGAATTGTACAGTATTAAACTTAATATTCGGTTGGCAACAGTGACTGACCCCAAATGTGTCTTGTAGCCAAGGACACGGTTAATAATCTTCTTGCACCTGTCTGCTAGTAGTTTCTACCACTCTTTCATTGCAGTTTGTTGATGCTTGTTAAGGTTTGCGGGATTCCTATTCACAATTGCAGATTTTCTCTCTCTCTTCATAGATTTTCAATTGGATTGAGATTGTGGTGAATTTTAGTCTGTGGATTTTTTTGCAGAATGGTGCTTGATTATGTAAATTGAGTTTTCAATTCTTATTTTTTTTTTTTTTTTGTGTACTGTGGCATCATTTACACTACAATACACACATCACTGAGTAGTAGTAGCAGCTTCTCTATACTGAAACTGAAATTGATTGGTTTACATTAGAATTATGACATCTTGTACATTCAAAAATATTTTCGTGTACTGATTTTTATTTATTACAGATCGTGGAGCAGTTGGCAAAGGTTCAAGGAGTTTCTAAACTGTTTGTAGCTCAGCAAGAAGCATACAAGGGTTTCCTACCAGGTGATCATTTTATATTGTGAAATCTGATACAGTGTACATTGGTTCATTTATCCATGCACTAGCTGGAGAGATTGGAGAAAGGGTGGTAGGCTTGAGTAAAAAGATCAGTCTTTATAACACATTGCAAGGCTGGGTGAAAGGAGTGAGAAGACATTGCAGAGGTTTGGAGTGGGATGGAAGAACGCCTGATGTTAAGAGTCGGACTGGGAGGGAGTGATAAGAGAGGAGGACAGGATGCAGTAATTGATAAAATGAAATGGGCAGCAGGAAGTATAAGGTAAGGTGAGGCTGGAGAACCCGGGAGGATAAGAGTGCTTGAGGGTTTTGTATGTGAGTGAGAGTAAGTAGAACTTGGTTTTGGACAGAATGGGGTTAAGGATAGACTGAAGATTGTCACAGCGGAAGCTCTCAAGGCCAGAGAGGAGTAGATTACTGTAATCCAGGCAGGAGATGAGGGTGTGAACATTGGTTTTAGTTTCTTCGAGAGTGAGAAGTGGCCTGATTTTGGAGATATTATAGAAGCAGAAGTGGCAGGAGGGACTGAATTTGAGGAGAGAATGATAGGATAGAGTCCAGGATGACTCTCAGACAGCAGGCTTGAGGAACAGAAGAAAGGGAGATCTTGTCAATAGACAGGGAGAGGGATTTGATGTTGGGGACCTTGGTGTGGGGAAAAGAGAATAAATCTAGCGTTGCTGAAACATATGTCTGTCAAATGCCTAGACATGCGGGAGAAGATTACCAACAGGCAGCATGTGTCCTGGAAGAGCACAGAAGGGCTGATGTCAGGGGAAGAAATGTTTGGTGCTGTCAGCATATAGGTGATATTGGCAATAAGAAAAGTAGGCAAAGGACAAAACCTTGAGGGTCACAGATGGGAAGGAGGTGGGGGATGTGAAGTTTTTATTTTATTACTTGACCTTTTATTAGCACTCCTTTTATTTTATATCTCCTTTTCTTAAATTAAGATAAAGTTTTCACGCCTTAATATTTTGTAATAAACAAGTACATTTTTGATTCATTCATTGCTTATAATTAGAGTCTAAGATTAAAACAACAAAACAAACAAACCCATTGTTTTTGTTACCAGAGGAGCTGACCCCCTTGATTTTAGAAGTACAGAAGCAGTTTGGTTTCACTCACATCTGTGCTGGAGCATCAGCCTTTGGAAAGGTGACTGTACTTTTTAGAATAATGATGGGAAGAATGTTTGTGGTCTCAGTTGTGTAATGGGATAGGTACAGCAGTCCCCGGATCAGTGCAGTCATAACGAGTTTGGTTTCCCATAAGTACTCATTGATATAAAATGAATATGCTCCCATGGTCCAGGAAACTGTCTTTAAGTGTGGTCTTTTTACATGTTCTAGTAATACCGCCTTTTTATCTCCACAAAACTGCCAGCATTCACTGATCCTGCTCTCATGACATACTGTATATGTTTTCTCACGTCTCTATTCACGTTACCAGCTGTCTTCACATCTAAAACGAAATCTTGCTCCAGTAGTACGGCAGCAAGATTTTCATGTTGAGCTCAAGCTTTTTCGTGTTAACAAGAAGAAAGTAGTTTAGTCTTCCTTTACATATTATGTAACTATTACTACTTTTCTCTTACGTCCTAGAGGATGCTGGGGACTCCGTAAGGACCATGGGGTATAGACGGGCTCCGCAGGAGATATGGGCACTCTAAAGAACTTTTAGTATGGGTGTGCACTGGCTCCTCCCTCTATGCCCCTCCTCCAGACCTCAGTTAGATTCTGTGCCCAGAGGAGAATGGGTACACTACAGGGGAGCTCTACTGAGTTTCTCTGATAAAAGAATTTTGTTAGGTTTTTTATTTTCAGGGAGCACTGCTGGCAACAGGCTCCCTGCATCGTGGGACTGAGAGGAGAGAAGCAGACCTACTTAAATGATAGGCTCTGCTTCTTAGGCTACTGGACACCATTAGCTCCAGAGGGATCGGAACGCAGGTCTCCCCCTGCCGTTCGACTCAGAGCCGCACCGCCGTCCTCCTCGCAGAGCCGGAAGATAGAAGCCGGGTGAGTATAAGAAGAAAGAAGACTTCTAAGGCTGCAGAAGACTTCAGATCTTCCCTGCTGAGGTAAGCGCGCAGCGGTAACACTGCGCGCCATTGCTCCCACACGTTACACACACGGACAGGCACTAATGGGTGCAGGGTGCAGGGGGGGCGCCCTGGGCAGCAATATATACTTCTATTTTGGCATGTTATTACACATATGGGCTGCGGAGTCAGTGGATATGTTCATCCCCCGCCATTAATTGTGAATTTGAGCGGGACCGAAGCCCGCCACTAGAGGGGGTGGAGCTTGGTCGCACAGCACTAACCAGCACCATTTTCTCCACAGTGTGCTGAAGAGAAGCTGGCTCCCCGGACTCTCCCCTGCAGAACGGTGATACAGGGCTGAAAAAGAGGGGGGGGGGGGGCACATTTTGGCGCAGTGAGTGTATTACACGATTGACATATATATGAAAGCGCTATATCTGGGAAATGTTTCCAGTGTCAGTTGGCGCTGGGTGTGTGCTGGCATCTCTCTCTCTGTCTCTCCAAAGGGCCTTGTTGGGGAACTGTCCCCTTATAGATATAGCCTTGTGTGTGTGTGTGTGTGTGTGTGTGTGTGTACGAGTGTCGGTATGCGTGTGTCGACATGTCTGAAGCGGAAGGCTCATCCAAGGAGGAGGTGGAGCAGATGATAGTGGTGTCTCCGTCGGCAACGCCGACTCAATGGACAAAGCTGAGTCCAAGGAAACAGCAGGGAGTCAATCCGCGGATTTGACTGGGTCACAGGGCCCGTCAGGGTCTCAAAAGCGTCCCTTATCACAAATACTAGACACTGATACTGACACGGATTCTGACTCCAGTGTCGACTATGAGGCAAGGTTGCACCCTAAGGTGACCAAAAGTATTCATTATATGATTATGGCAATAAAAGGTGCTTTGCATATCACAGATGACCCCTCTGTTCCTGACACGAGGGTACACATGTTTAAGGGGAAGAAACCTGAAGTAACGTTTCCTCCATCTCATGAACTGAACGAATTATTTGAAAAAGCTTGGGAAACTCAAAAAAACAGCAGATTACCAAGAGTATCCTTATGGCGTATCCTTTCCCAGCAAAGGACAGGGTACTTTGGGAATCCTCGCCCAGGGTGGACAAGGCATTAACGCAAGGTCCAAGAAGGTGGCGCTACCGTCTCCAGACACCGCGGCCCTTAAGGATCCTGCGGATCGTAGACAGGAGACTACCTTAAAGTCTATTTATGCACATACGGGTGCTTCACTCAGACCGGCAATAGCATCGGCATGGGTCTGTAGCGCTGTTGCAGCATGGACAGATATCTTGTTGGCTGACATGGATACCCTGGACAAGGATACCATTGTCCTGACTTTAGGTCACATGAAGGACGCAGTCTTGTATATGAGAGACTCTCAAAGAGACGTGGGGCTGCTTGGTTCCAGAGCCAATGCCATGGCAGTTTCGGCAAGACGAGCTCTGTGGACCCGCCAATGGTCGGGTGATGCCGACTCAAAAAAGCATATGGAGGTTTTACCTTACAAGGGTGAAGTTTTGTTTGGGGATGGTCTCGCGGACCTGGTTTCCACAGCTACCGGGCGTAAATCTACATTTTTGCATTTTGTTCCCCCACAGCAAAAGAAAACACCACAATATCAGATGCAGTCCTTTCGGTCGCATAAGTCCAGAAGAGGTCGGGGCTCCTCTTTCCTCGCCAGAGGTAAGGGTAGAGGTAAGAGAACACCTGCTTCGGCTAGTTCCCAGGAGCAGAAGTCCTCCCCGGCTTCTGCTAAATCCACCGCATGACGCTGGGGCTCCACGGAGGGAGTCCGCACCGGTGGGGGCACGTCTTCGACTCTTCAGCCAGGTCTGGGTCCTATCAGGCGTGGATCCTTGGGCGTTGGAAATTGTATCCCAAGGTTACAAACTGGAGTTCGAAGAGGTGCCCCCTCTCCGATTTCTCAAGTCGGCCTTGCCAACCTCTTCCTCGGAGAGGGGAGTGGTATTAGATGCAATTCAAAAGCTGTGTCTACAGCAAGTGATTGTCAAGGTTCCCCTAGGCCAACAGGGAAAAGGGTACTATTCAACACTGTTTGTGGTCCCGAAGCCGGATGGTTCGGTCAGACCAATTTTGAATCTAAAATCCCTAAACCTATACTTGAAAAAGTTCAAATTCAAGATGGAATCACTCCGGACTGTAATATCCAGTCTGGAAGCCAGGGATTATGGTGTCGCTGGACGTGAAGGATGCCTACCTTTATGTCCCTATATTTCCTCTTCATCAAGAATACCTGCGTTTCGCGGTACAGGACTGTCATTACCAGTTTCAGACGTTGCCGTTTGGGCTTTCCACGGCCCCGAGGATTTTCACCAAGGTAATGGCGGAAATGATGGTGCTCCTGCGCAGGCAGGGAATCACAATTATCCCGTACTTGGGCGATCTCCTGATAAAGGCGAGATCAAGGGATCAATTGCTGAAAAGCGTGTCACTCTCCCTGAGAGTGTTACATCAACACGGTTGGATTCTCAATCTGCCAAAGTCTCAGTTGCTTCCAACGACTCGACTATCATTCCTAGGCATGATTCTGGACACGGAACAGAGGAGGGTTTTTCTACCAATAGAAAAAGCACAGGACATCCAGAACATGGTCAGGGACCTGCTAAAACCAAAAAGAGTGTCTGTTCATCAATGCACTCGAGTTCTGGGAAAAATGGTGGCAGCCTAAGAGGCCATCCCCTTCGGCAGGTTCCACGCGAGGACGTTTCAGTGGGACCTTCTCGACAAATGGTCGGGGTCCCATCTACACCTTCATCAAAAGATAAGCCTGTCCCCCAGGGCCAGGGTGTCTCTCCTGTGGTAGCTGCAGAGTGCTCACCTTCTAGAGGGTCGCAGGTTCGGCATTCAAGACTGGGTTCTGGTGACCTCCGAGGATGGGGAGCAGTCACAAAAGGAAGAAATTTTCAGGGGATATGGTCAAGCCAGGAGGCTTGTCTACACATCAACGTACTGGAATTGAGGGCCATATACAACTGCCTACGACAAGCGGAGTATCTTCTTCGCGACCTACCGTTTCTGATTCAATCAGACAACGTCACAGCAGTGGCTCATGTAAACCGCCAAGGCGGGACAAGGAGCAGAGTGGCAATGGCGGAAGCCACCAGAATTCTGCGCTGGGCAGAAAATCACGTAAGTGTTCTGTCAGCAGTCTTCATACCGGGAGTGGATAACTGGGAAGCAGACTTCCTCAGCAGACACGATCTCCATCCAGGAGAGTGGGGATTTCATCAAGAGGTCTTTGCAGACCTAGCAAGTCTTTGGGGACTTCCTCAAATAGACATGATGGCGTCACACCTCAACAAAAAGCTTCGGAGGTATTGTGCCAGGTCAAGGGACCCTCAGGCAGTAGCGGTAGACGCTTTAGTGACACCATGGGTGTTTCAGTCGGTCCATGTGTTCCCTCCTCTACCGCTCATCTCAAAAGTGTTGAGAATCATAAGACGAAACAGAGTACAAACAATACTCGTGGTTCCAGATTGGCCTCGAAGGGCCTGGTATTCGGATCTTCAGGAAATGCTCACAGAAGATCAATGGCCTCTTCCTCTCAGGGAAGACCTGTTACAGCAGGGGCCTTGCATGTTCCAAGACTTACCGCGGTTGCGTTTGACGGCATGGCGGTTGAACACCGAATCCTAGCAGAGAGAGGTATTCCGGAGGTAGTTATCCCTACTCTGATAAAGGCTAGGAAGGAAGTAACGGCGAAGCATTATCACCGTATCTGGAGGAAGTATGTATCTTGGTGTGAAACCAAGAATGCTCCATTGGAAGATTTTCATCTGGGCCGTTCTCTCCACTTCCTACAGACGGGAGTGGATATGGGCCTAAAATTAGGCTCCATTAAGGTACAGATTTCGACCCTATCTATATTTTTTTCAAAAGGAATTGGCTTCTCTCCCAGAAGTCCAAACTTTGATAAAGTGAGTGCTGCACATCCAGCCTCCTTTTGTGCCACCATGGGACCTTAACGTGGTGTTACAGTTCCTTAAATCACACTGGTTTGAACTAGTGATGAGCGGGTTCGGATCCTCTAGATCCGAACCCGCCCGAACTTCACCTTTTTTTTTTTTCACAGGTCCGAGCAACTCGGATCCTCCCGCCTTGCTCGGTTAACCCGAGCATCATCATCCCGCGGTCGGATTCTCGCGAGATTCGTATTCTATATAAGGAGCCGCGCTTCGCCGCCATTTTTCACTCGTGCATTGGAGATGATCGTGAGAGGACGTGGCTGGCGTCCTCTCAGTTTCTATGTTCATTGGGCTGCAAATTGTGCTGCAAATATCTGTGCTCAGTGTGCTAATTGCTTTATTGTGGGGACTGGAGACCAGCAGTATTATATAGTAGGAGGACAGTGCAGAGTTTTGCTGACCAGTGACCACCAGTATTATATGTTCTCTGCCTGAAAAACGCTCCATATCTGTGCTTCATTGTAATATATAGTAGGAGGACAGTGCAGAATTGTAATATATAGTAGGAGGACAGTGCAGAATTTTGCTGACCACCAGTATAAAAATAAATATATATATATATATATATATATATATATATATATATATATATATATATATATATATATATATATATATATATTAGCAGTACGATACAGTAGTCCACTGCTCTACCTACCTCTGTGTCGTCAAGTATACTATCCATCCATACCTATGGTGCATTTTAGTTTTGCACAGTCTGCTGACCACCAGTATATACTATATAGCAGTACGGTACAGAAGGCCACTGCTCTACCTACCTCTGTGTCGTCAAGTATACTATCCATCCATACCTGTGGTGCATTTCAGTTGTGCGCAGTATATATATATATATATATATAGTAGTAGGCCATTGCTATTGATATATTACTGGCATATAATTCCACACATTAAAAAATGGAGAACAAAAATGTGGAGGGTAAAATAGGGAAAGATCAAGATCCACTTCCACCTCGTGCTGAAGCTGCTGCCACTAGTCATGGCCGAGATGATGAAATGCCATCAACGTCGTCTGCCAAGGCCGATGCCCAATGTCACAGTAGAGAGCATGTAAAATCCCAAAAAATAAAGCTCAGTAAAATTACCCAAAAATCTAAATTAAAATCGTCTGAGGAGAAGCGTAAACTTGCCAATGTGCCATTTACGACACGGAGTGGCAAGGAACGGCTGAGGCCCTGGCCTATGTTCAAGGCTAGTGGTTCAGCTTCACCTGAGGATGGGAAGCACTCATACTTCTGCTAGAAAACTTAAAAGAGTTAAGATGGCAAAAGCACAGCAAAGAACTGTGCGTTCTTCTAAATCACAAATCCCCAAGGAGAGTCCAATTGTGTCGGTTGCGATGCCTGACCTTCCCAACACTGGACGGGAAGAGGTTGCGCCTTCCACCATTTGCACGCCCCCTGCAAGTGCTGGAAGGAGCACCCGCAGTCCAGTTCCTGATAGTCAAATTGAAGATGTCACTGTTGAAGTACACCAGAATGAGGATATGGGTGTTGCTGGGGAGGAAATTGACAAGGAGGTTTCTGATGGTGAGGTGGTTTGTTTAAGTCAGGCACCCGGGGAGACACCTGTTTGTCCGTGGGACGAATATGGCCATTGACATGCCTGGTCAAAATACAAAAAAAAAAAATCACCTCTTCGGTGTGGAATTATTTCAACAGAAATGCGGACAACTGGTGTCAAGCCGTGTGTTGCCTTTGTCAAGCTGTAATAAGTAGGGGTAAGGACGTTAACCACCTAGGAGCATCCTCCTTTATACGTCACCTGGACCGCATTCATCAGAAAGTTCAAAAACTTTGGATGACAGCGGAAGCAGTCCACTGACCACTAAATCCCTTCCTCTTGTAACCAAGCTCCTGCAAACCACACCACCAACTCCCTCAGTGTCAATTTCCTTCTTACACAGGAAAGCCAATAGTCCTGCAGGCCATGTCACTGTCAAGTCTGACGAGTCCTCTCCTGCCTGGGATTCCTCCGATGCATCCTTGAGTGTAACGCCTACTGCTGCTGTTGTTGCTGCTAGGAGTCGATCGTCATCCCAGAGGGGAAGTCGGAAGACCACTTGTACTACTTCCAGTAAGCAATTGACTGTCCAACAGTCCTTTGCAAGGAAGATGAAATATCACAGCAGTCATCCTGCTGCAAAGCGGATAACTCAGGCCTTGGCAGCCTGGATGGTGAGAAACGTGTTTCCGGTATCCACCGTTAATTCACAGGGAACTAGAGACTTGATTGAGGTACTGTGTCCCCGGTACCAAATACCATCTAGGTTCCATTTCTCTAGACAGGCGATACCGAAAATGTACACAGACGTCAGAAAAAGAGTCGCCAGTGTCCTAAAAAATGCAGTTGTACCCAATGTCCACTTAACCACGGACAAGTGGAGCAGGGCAGACTCAGGACTGTATGACTGTGACAGCCCATTGGGTAGATGTCAGCAGCGGCGGCACCAGTAGCAGCATCTCGCAAACGCCAACTCGTTCCTAGGCAGGCTACGCTTTGTATCGCCGCTTTCCAGAAGAGGCACACAGCTGACAACTTCTTACGGAAACTGAGGAACATCATCGCAGAATGGCTTAACCCAATTGGACTCTCCTGGGTATTAGTGACATCGGACAACGCCACCAATATTGTGCGTGCATTACATCTGGGCAAATTCCAGCACGTCCCATGTTTTGCACATACATTGAATTTGGTGGTGCAGAATTATTTAAAAAACGACAGGGGCGTGCAAGAGATGCTGTCGGTGGCCCGAAGAATTGCGGGCCACTTTCGGCATTCAGCCACCGCGTGCCGAAGACTGGAGCACCAGCAAACAGTCCTGAACCTGCACTGCCATCATCTGAAGCAAGAGGTGGTAACGAGGTGGAATTCAACCCTCTATATGCTTCAGAGGATGGAGGAGCAGCAAAAGGCCATTCAAGCCTATACATCTGCCTACGATATAGGCAAAGGAGGGGGAATGCACCTGACTCAAGCGCAGTGGAGAATGATTTCAACGTTGTGCAAGGTTCTGCAACCCTTTGAACTTGCCACACGTGAAGTCAGTTCAGACACTGCCAGCCTGAGTCAGGTCATTCCCCTCATCAGGCTTTTGCAGAAGAAGCTGGAGACATTGAAGGAGGAGCTAAAACAGAGCGATTCCGCTAGGCATGTGGGACTTGTGGATGGAGCCCTTAATTCGCTTAACCAGGATTTACGGGTGGTCAATCTGTTGAAATCAGAGCACTACATTTTGGCCACTGTGCTCGATCCTAGATTTAAAACCTACGTTGTATCTCTCTTTCCGGCAGACACAAGTCTGCAAAGGTTCAAAGACCTGCTGGTGAGAAAATTGTCAAGCGGAACGTGACCCGTCAACAGCTCCTCCTTCACATTCTCCCGCAACTGGGGGTGCGAGGAAAAGGCTAAGAATTCCGAGCCCACCCGCTGGCGGTGATGCAGGGCAGTCTGGAGCGAGTGCTGACATCTGGTCCGGACTGAAGGACCTGCCAACGATTACTGACATGTCGTCTACTGTCATTGCATATGATTCTGTCACCATTGAAAGAATGGTGGATGATTATATGAGTGACCGCATCCAAGTAGGCACGTCAGACAGTCCGTACGTATACTGGCAGGAAAAAGAGGCAATTTGGAGGCCCTTGCACAAACTGGCTTTATTTTTCCCTAAGTTGCCCCCCCTCCAGTGTGTACTCCGAAAGAGTGTTTAGTGCAGCCGCTCACCTTGTCCGCAATCGGCGTACGTGGTTACTTCCAGAAAATGTGGAGAAGATGATGTTCATCAAAATGAATTATAATCAATTCCTCCGTGGAGACATTCACCAGCAGCAATTGCCTCCAGAAAGTACACAGGGACCTGAGATGGTGGATTCCAGTGGGGACGAATTAATAATCTGTGAGGAGGGGGATGTACACAGTGAAAGGGGTCAGGAATCGGACGATGAGGAGGAGGTGGACATCTTGCCTCTGTAGAGCCAGTTTGTGCAAGGAGAGATTGATTGCTTCTTTTTTGGTGGGGGCCCAAACCAACCAGTCATTTCAGGCACAGTCGTGTGGCAGACCCTGTCGCTGAAATGATGGTTTTGTTAAAGTGTGCATGCCCTGTTTATACAACATAAGGGTGGGTGGGAGTGCCCAAGGACAGTTCCATCTTGCACCTCTTTTTTCTTTAATTTTTCTTTGCATCATGTGCTGTTTGGGGACAATTTTTTTTAAATCTGCCATCCTGTCTGACACTGCAGTGCCACTCCTAGATGGGCCAGGTGTTTGTGTCGGCCACTTGGGTCGCTTAGCTTAGTCATCCAGCGACCTCGGTGCAAATTTTAGGACTAAAAATGATATTGTGAGGTGTTCAGAATAGACTGAAAATGAGTGGAAATTATGGTTATCGAGGTTAATAATACTATGGGATCAAAATGACCCCCAAATTCTATGATTTAAGCTTTTTTTGAGGGTTTTTTTTTTTAAAAACACCCGAAATCCAAAACACACCCGAATCCGACAAAAAATTTTCAGGGAGGTTTTGCCAAAACGCGTCCGAATCCAAAACACGGCCTCGGAACCGAATCCAAAACACGGCCTCGGAACCGAATCCAAAACCAAAACCCGAATAATTTCCGGTGCACATCACTAGTTTGAACCTCTTCAAACGGTGGAATTAAAATTTCTCACCTGGAAGGTGGTTGTTATTAGCCTTGGCATCTGCACGCGGGTGTCAGAGTTGGCGGCCTTGTCTCACAAGAGCCCCTGCTTGATTTTTCATGTGGATAGAGCAGAGTTGAGGACTTGTCCTCAATTTCTGCCTAAGGTGGTCTTTTCTTTTCATATGAACCAACCTATTGTTGTGCCTGTGGCTACGGGGGACTTGGAAGACTCCAAGTCCCTGTATGTGGTCAGGGCCTGAAAAATTTACGTAGCCAGGACGGCTAGGGTTAGGAAAACAGAGGCTCTGTTTGTCCTGTATGCAGCCAACAAGATTGGCGCGCCTGCTTCTAAACAGACTATTGCTCGCTGGATCTGTAACCCGATTCAGCAGGCTCATTCTACGGCTGGATTGCCGGTACCGAATTCGGTAAAGGCCCATTCCACTAGGAAGGTGGGCTCTTCTTGGGCGGCTGCCCGAGGCGTCTCGGTATTACAGTTGTGCCGAGCAGCTACTTGGTCGGGTTCAAACACTTTTGCAAAATTCTACAAGTTTGATACCCTGGCTGATGAGGACCTCGCGTTTGCTCAATCGGTGCTGCAGAGTCATCCGCACTCTCCCGCCCGGTTTGGAGCTTTGGTATAAACCCCATGGTCCTTACGGAGTCCCCAGCATCCTCTAGGACGTATGAGAAAATAAGATTTTAAACCTACCGGTAAATCTTTTTCTCCTAGTCCATAGAGGATGCTGGGCGCCCGTCCCAGTGCGGACTAAATCTGCAAGACTTGTATATAGTTGTTGCTTACATAAGGGTTATGTTAAAGTTGGAATCGGTCTTTGACTGATACTGTTTTTTCGTTCATACTGTTAACTGGTTGCGTATATTCTAAGTTATATGGTATGATTGGTGTGGGCTGGTATGAATCTTGCCCTTAGATTTACAACATCCTTTCCTCATATTGTCCATCTCCTCTGGGCACAGTTTCTCTAACTGAGGTCTGGAGGAGGGGCATAGAGGGAGGAGCCAGTGCACACCCATACTAAAAGTTCTTTGAGTGCCCATATCTCCTGCGGAGCCCGTCTATACCCCATAGTCCTTACGGAGTCCCCAGCATCCTCTACGGACTAGGAGAAAAAGATTTACCGGTAGGTTTAAAATCTTATTTTTCAGTACAGGGCAGTCTGTTGTAATAGTGTCATCACTTACTTTGCAGAGTCTCCTGCCAAGAGTAGCAGCGAAGCTAGATGTAGCCCCGGTTTCTGATGTTATTGACATTAAGTCACCAGATACATTCGTAAGGACAATCTATGCTGGTAAGTAGTCTGCGGCATCTTTGCTGATTATCTGAGATGTATTCATATAACTACAGATGGAACCCAAACTTTATTCTGCAGAAGCTTTGTAATATTTTTGTTAAATAGAAATCATATTGCTTGGATACATTGTGTTAACTGGTATTGCAAACATACACAGGATATAAATTGCATCTTTAAGCCCAATGGTTAGTCATGAAGATGAAAAAAAAATGAATAAGGAAGAGCAAGATGGCGGTGATGGTGGTCATAAGGAAATGATACGATCATATATAATTGTGTCATTATTTCAGAGCAGAGTGCTTGTAGTGACAGTAGAGCAGACTCTCATTGTATGTGAGCTGGGACTCCAAGGAGTACAAATACTATGCAGCAAATTGCCTGTATTCTAGAAACTAATGGCTGTCATTTGCGATTTCTTTTGTTCCACAATATAGGATTTTCTCTTATGCCCTAGAGGATACTGGGGTCCACATTAGTACCATGTTGTATAGACGGGTCCACTAGGAGCCTTGGGCACTTTAAGAAATTGATAGTGTGGGCTGGCTCCTCACTCTATGCCCCTCCTACCAGACTCTGTTTAGAAAATGTGCCCGGAGGAGCCAGTCACGCTTGGGAAGCTCCTGAAGAGTTTTCTGTATTTCTCTGATGTCCTAGTGGATGCTGGGAACTCCGTAAGGACCATGGGGAATAGCGGCTCCGCAGGAGACTGGGCACAACTAAAGAAAGCTTTAGGACTACCTGGTGTGCACTGGCTCCTCCCTCTATGACCCTCCTCCAGACCTCAGTTAGAATTTTGTGCCCGGCTGAGCTGGATGCACACTAGGGGCTCTCCTGAGCTCTTAGAAAAAAGTTTATTTTAGGTTTTTATTTTCAGTGAGATCTGCTGGCAACAGACTCACTGCTACGAGGGACTAAGGGGAGAGAAGCGAACCTACCTGCTTGCAGCTAGCTTGGGCTTCTAGGCTACTGGACACCATTAGCTCCAGAGGGATCGAACACAGGCCCAGCCTCGGTCGTCCGGTCCCGGAGCCGCGCCGCCGTCCCCCTTACAGAGCCAGAAGCAAGAAGAGGGTCCTGGAAATCGGCGGCAGAAGACTTCGGTCTTCATCAAGGTAGCGCACAGCACTGCAGCTGTGCGCCATTGCTTCCCATGCACACCTCACACTCCGGTCACTGATGGGTGCAGGGCGCTGGGGGGGGGGGGGGGGTGCCCTGGGCTGCAATATTGAGTACCTTGGCTGGCAAATAACACATAATATAGTCATAGAGACTATATATGTGTAAAATACCCCTGCCAGATATACATAGAAAAAAGCGGGAGAAGTCCGCCGAAAAAGGGGCGGGGCTATCTCTCTCGGCACACTGGCGCCATTTTCCCTCACAGCTCCGCTGGAAGGATCGCTCCCAGGCTCTCCCCTGCAGTTTCCAGACTACATAGGGTAAAAAAGAGAGGGGGGGCACTAAATTTAGGCGCAATATTGTGTATACAAGCAGCTATTGGGAAAAATCACTCAGTGTTAATCCCTGTGTTATATAGCGCTGTTGGTGTGTGCTGGCATACTCTCTCTCTGTCTCCCCAGAGGGCTTTGTGGGGTCCTGTCCTCAGTCAGAGCATTCCCTGTGTGTGTGCGGTGTGTCGGTACGGCTGTGTCGACATGTTTGATGAGGAGGCTTATGTGGAGGCGGAGCAGGTGCCGATAAATGTGATGTCACCCCCTGCGGGGTCGACACCTGAGTAGATGGTTATGTGGAAGGAATTACGCGACAGTGTCGACTCCTTACATAAAAGGTTTGACGACATAGCAGATGTGGGACAGCCGGCTTCTCAGCCTGTGCATGCCCAGACGTCTCTAAAGCCATCAGGGGCTCTAAATCGCCCGCTACCTCAGATGGCAGACACAGATGTCGACACGGATACTGACTCCAGTGTCGACGATGATGAGACTAGTGTACATTCCAATAGAGCCACCCATTACATGATTACGGCAATGAAAAATGTGTTGCATATTTCTGATATTACCCCAGGTACCACAAAAAAGGGTATTATGTTTGGGGAGAAAAAACTACCAGTGGTTTTTCCCCCATCTGATGAATTAAATGAAGTGTGTGAAGAAGCGTGGGCTTCCCCCGATAAGAAACTGGTAATTTCTAAAAAGTTACTAATGGCGTACCCTTTCCCGCCAGAGGACAGGTCACGTTGGGAGACATCCCCTAGGGTGGATAAGGCGCTCACACGTCTGTCAAAAAAGGTGGCACTACCGTCTCCGGACACGGCCGCCCTAAAGGAGCCTGCAGATAGAAAGCAGGAGGCTATCCTGAAGTCTGTATATACACACTCAGGTATTATACTGAGACCGGCTATTGCTTCAGCATGGATGTGCAGTGCTGCAGCTGCGTGGTCAGATTCCCTGTCGGAAAACATTGATACCCTAGACGGACACTATATTGCTAACCGTAGAGCATATTAAAGACGCTGTCTTGTACATGAAAGATGCACAGAGGGATATTTGCCGGCTGGCATCTAAAATAAACGCAATGTCCATTTCTGCCAGGAGAGGATTGTGGACTCGGCAGTGGACAGGAGATGCCCACACCCCTAATGTAAATGGATGCTCCAGTGTCCCCTAGTGGATGAAAGAGAAAGGCACATGGAAGTATTGCCTTACAAGGGTGAGGAGTTGTTTGGGGATGGTCTCTCTGACCTCGTTTCCACAGCGACAGCTGGGAAGTCAGCATTTTTACCCCATGTTCCCTCACAGCCAAAGAAAGCACCGTATTATCGGGTACAGTCCTTTTGGCCCCAGAAAGGCAAGCGGGTTCGAGGCGCGTCCTTTCTGCCCAGAGGCAGAGGTAGAGGGAAAAAGCTGCAACATACAGCCAGTTCCCAGGAACAAAAGTCCTCCCCCGCTTCCTCTAAATCCACCGCATGACGCTGGAGCTCCACAGGCGGAGCCAGGTACGGTGGGGGCCCGTCTCAAGAACTTCAGCGACCAGTGGGCTCGCTCACGGGTGGATCCCTGGATTCTACAAGTAGTATCTCAGGGGTACAAGCTGGAATTCGACACGTCTCCCCCTCGCCGTTTCCTCAAATCTGCCTTGCCGACAGCTCCCCCGGACAGGGAGGCAGTGCTGGAGGCGATTCACAAGCTGTATTCTCAGCAGGTGATAATCAAGGTACCCCTCCTTCAACAAGGACGGGGTTACTATTCCACAATGTTTGTGGTACCGAAACCGGACGGTTCGGTGAGACCCATTTTAAATTTAAAATTCTTGAACACTTTTATATAAGAAGGTTCAAGTTCAAGATGGAATCGCTCAGGGCGGTGATTGCAAGCCTGGACGAGGGGGATTCCATGGTATCACTGGACATCAAGGATGCTTACCTGCATGTCCCCATTTACCCTCCTCACCAGGAGTACCTCAGATTTGTGGTACAGGACTGTCATTACCAATTCCAGACGTTGCCGTTTGGTCTGTCCACGGCACCGAGGGTATTTACCAAGGTAATGGCCGAAATGATGATACTCCTTCGGAGAAAGGGAGTTTTAATTATCCCGAACTTGGACGATCTCCTTATAAAGGCGAGGTCCAGGGAACAGTTGTTGATCGGTGTGGCACTAGTTCGGGAAGTGCTACAACAGCACGGCTGGATCCTGAATATTCCAAAGTCGCAGCTGGTTCCTACAACGCGTCTACTGTTCCTGGGGATGGGTCTGGACACAGAACAGAAAAAAGTATTTCTCCCGGAGGAGAAGGCCAAGGAGTTGTCGTCTCTAGTCAGAGACCTCCTAAAACCAAAACAGGTGTCTGTGCACCACTGCACGCGAGTCCTGGGAAAGATGGTGGCTTCTTACGAAGCAATTCCATTCGGAAGGTTCCATGCAAGGATCTTTCAGTGGGATCTGTTGGACAAGTGGTCCGGATCGCATCTTCAGATGCATCGGCTGATAACCCGGTCTCCAAGGACCAGGGTGTCGCTGTTGTGGTGGCTGCAGAGTGCTCATCTTCTAGAGGGCCGCAGATTCGGCATACAGGACTGGGTCCTGGTGACCACGGATGCCAGCCTTCGAGGTTGGGGGGCAGTCACACAGGGAAGAAACTTCCAGGGACTATGGACAAGTCAGGAGACTTCCCTACACATAAATATTCTGGAACTAAGGGCCATTTACAATGCCCTAAGTCAGGCAAGACCCCTGCTTCAACACCAGCCGGTGCTGATCCAGTCAGACAACATCACGGCGGTCGCCCATGTAAACCGACAGGGTGGCACAAGAAGCAGGATGGCAATGGCAGAAGCCACAAGGATTCTCCGATGGGCGGAAAATCATGTGTTAGCACTGTCAGCAGTGTTCATTCCCGGAGTGGACAACTGGGAAGCAGACTTTCTCAGCAGACACGACCTCCACCCGGGAGAGTGGGGACTTCATCCAGAAGTCTTCCAAATGATTGTACACCGGTGGGAAAGGCCACAGGTGGACATGATGGCGTCCCGCCTCAACAAAAAGCTAAAAAGATATTGCGCCAGGTCAAGGGACCCTCAGGCGATAGCTGTGGACGCTCTGGTAACACCGTGGGTGTATGTGTTCCCTCCTCTGCCTCTCATACCCAAGGTACTGAGACTAATAAGGAGGAGAGGAGTAAGAACTACACTCATTGTTCCGGATTGGCCAAGAAGAGCTTGGTACCCAGAACTTCAAGAAATGATCTCAGAGGACCTATGGCCTCTGCCGCTCAGACAGGACCTGCTGCAGCAGGGGCCCTGTCTGTTCCAAGACTTACTGCGGCTGCGTTTGACGGCATGGCGGTTGAACGCCGGATCCTGAAGGAAAAGGGCATTCCGGAGGAAGTTATCCCTACGCTTATTAAAGCTAGGAAAGAAGTGACCGCAAACCATTATCATCGCATATGGCGGAAATATGTTGCGTGGTGTGAGGCCAGGAAGGCCCCAACGGAGGAATTTCAGCTAGGTCGATTTCTGCAGTTCCTACAGTCAGGGGTGACTATGGGCCTAAAATTGGGTTCCATTAAGGTCCAGATTTCGGCTCTATCGATTTTCTTCCAAAAAGAACTGGCTTTTCTCCCTGAAGTTCAGACATTTGTTAAGGGAGTGCTGCATATTCAGCCCCCTTTTGTGCCCCCAGTGGCACCTTGGGATCTCAACGTGGTGTTGGATTTCCTAAAGTCGCATTGGTTTGAATCACTTAAAACCGTGGAACTAAAATATCTCGCGTGGAAAGTGGTCATGCTGTTGGCCTTGGCTTCGGCCAGGCGTGTGTCAGAATTGGCGGCTTTGTCTTGTAAAAGCCCTTATCTGATTTTCCATATGGATAGGGCGGAATTGAGGACTCGTCCCCAATTTCTCCCAAAGGTGGTTTCAGCGTTTCATTTGAACCAGCCTATTGTGGTGCCTGCGGCTACTCGTGACTTGGAGGACTCCAAGTTGCTGGATGTAGTCCGGGCCCTAAAAATCTATGTTTCCATGACAGCTGGAGTCAGAAAGACTGACTCGCTATTTATCCTGCATGCGCCCAACAAGTTGGGTGCGCCTGCTTCAAAGCAGGCTTATTGCTCGCTGGATCTGTAGCACGATTCAACTTGCACATTCTGCGGCTGGACTGCCGCATCCTAAATCTGTAAAAGCCCATTCCACGAGGAAGGTGGGCTCTTCTTGGGCGGCTGCCCGAGGGGTCTCGGCTTTACAACTTTGCCGAGCAGCTACTTGGTCGGGGTCAAACACATTTGCTTAATTCTACAAGTTTTATACCCTGGCTGAGGAGGACCTAGAGTTTGCTCATTCGGTGCTGCAGAGTCATCCGCACTCTCCCGCCCGTTTGGGAGCTTTGGTATAATCCCCATGGTCCTTACGGAGTTCCCAGCATCCACTAGGACGTCAGAGAAAATAAGATTTTACTCACCGGTAAATCTATTTCTCGTAGTCCGTAGTGGATGCTGGGCGCCCGTCCCAAGTGCGGATTGTCTGCAATACTTGTATATAGTTATTGTTTAACTAAAGGGTTATTGTTGAGCCATCTGTTGAAAGGCTCAGTTATATTTCATACTGTTAACTGGGTATAGTATCACGAGTTATACGGTGTGATTGGTGTGGCTGGTATGAGTCTTACCCGGGATTCAAAATCCTTTCCTTATTGTGTCAGCTCTTCCGGGCACAGTATCCTAACTGAGGTCTGGAGGAGGGTCATAGAGGGAGGAGCCAGTGCACACCAGGTAGTCCTAAAGCTTTCTTTAGTTGTGCCCAGTCTCCTGCGGAGCCGCTATTCCCCATGGTCCTTACGGAGTTCCCAGCATCCACTACGGACTACGAGAAATAGATTTACCGGTGAGTAAAATCTTATTTTTCCTTTTTATTGTTTTCAGGCAGGTCTGGCTGGCACCAGACTGCCTGCTTCGTGGGACTTAGGGGGAGGAACGGCCCAACCTCCCTAGGATTAATGGTTTCTATCCCCGCTAACAGGACACTGAGCTCCTGAGGGTCCTATTCGCAAGCCCCACGACAGCGAGCGTACAGACCTGCAGCATGCCGCCTCCCCTAACAGAGCTTTGTCACAGGGTATACAGGCCTTGATAGAAGCTATTAGAGAGGTCCTGCACATCCCTGATTCCAGGAAAGGTGTGGAAAGCCTACCTTTTACAGGTGAAGCCCTTTTTGGAGATGAACTGGATACGTGGATATCCAAGGCTACGGCGGGTAAGTCTACATACCTTCCTTCTCCAGCTCCCCCAGCTAGAAAATCCTACACTGCTCCAACTCAGCAGGTGTTTCGGACAGCGAAGTTTAAAAACAAAACCAAAGGTTGTTCTACGGCCTTCAAAGGCAATAGAGGTAAACCCAGACAACCAGCAACTGCAGGTTCACACGAACAGAACCCTGGTTCTGCTTCCTCTAAGACTTCAGCATGATGGTGGACCGCCCTGTCCGGAAGACAGGCAGGTGAGAGCACGTTTGAGATTCTTCAGTCACATTTGGGCCTCTCGTCTCAACAAGAAGCTCAAGCGGGTATTGGGGGTAATTCCAAGTTGATCGCAGAAGGAATTTAGTTAGCAATTGGGCAAAACTATGTGCACTGCAGGGGAGGCATATGTAACATGTGCAGAGAGAGTTAGATTTGGGTGGGGTGTGTTCAATCTGCAATCTAATTTGCAGTGTAAAAATAAAGCAGCCAGTATTTACCCTGCACAGAAATAAAATAACCCACCCAAATCTAACTCTCTCTGCACATGTTAAATCTGCCTCCCCTGCAGTGCACATAGTTTTGCCCAATTGCTAACTAATTTCCTGCTGCGATCAACTTGGAATTACCCCCATTGTTTTAGGTCGAGGGACCCTCAAGCAGTGGTGGTGGACGCTCTGGTGACTCCATGGGTCTACCAGATGGTGTACGTGTTTCCACCACTCCCATTGGACCAAAGATTCTCAAAAGAATAAAAAGGGAAAAGGTTCAAGCAATTCTCATTACTGCGGACTGGCCAAGGAGGGCCAGGTATGCGGATCTACTGGAGATGCTCCTTGAGGATCCGTGGCCACTACCTCTTCGCGAGGACATTCTCCAACAGGGGCCGTTCGTCTATCGAGACTTACCACGGCTACGTTTGACAGCACGGAGCTTGAGCGTCAAATTCTAGCCCGAAAAGGGATTCTGCTTAGGGTTATTCCAACCCTGATCCAAGCCAGAAAGGGGGTACCGTCTAAACATTACCACTGTATTTGGAAAAAATACGTCTCTTGGTGGGAGTACAGGAAATTTCCTGCTGTGGAATTACAACTGGGACGTTTTCTCCTTTTTTTTTTTTTTTTTTTTGCAGTCAGGTGTGGATGTGGGCCTGCGTTTGGGCTCCATAAAAGTCCAAATTTCGGCCTTATCCATTTTCTTCCAGAAACAATTGGCCCCTCTCCCTGAGTTTCGGACATTTTTGAAGGGGGTTCTGCACATCAAACCGCCCTTTGTACCTCCTACGGCACCTTGGGATCTCAATGTGGTGTTGCAGTTCCTGCAATTGGAATGGTTTGAGCCTTTACAGGACGTTGATGTCAAGTTTCTTACGTGGAAGGCAGTCACGCTGTTGGCCTTGGCTTCTGCGAGGTGTGTGTCAGAGCTGGGGGCGTTGTCTCACAAAAGCCCCTATTTGATTTTTCATGAAGATGGGGCTGAATTTAGAACTCGTCAGCAATTTAATCCAAAGTTGGTGTCTGCGTTTCATATCAACCAACCTATTGTGGTTACAGACACCTCTGCTATTTCAAAGTCTTTGGATGTTGTTAGGGCTTTGAAGATCTATGTGAAGCGGACAACTCGCCGCAGAAAATCTGGCTCGCTGTTGTTCTCTATGATCGCAATAAAATTGGGTGTCCTTCTTCAAAGACAATTGCACGCTGGATCAGGCTTACTATCCAGCATGCTTATTCCACGACAGGTTTGCCGTGTCCAAAATCTGTACAGGCCCACTCTACTAGATCGGTGGGTTCTTCCTGGGCGGCTGCCCGGGGTGTCTCGGCTTTACAGCTCTGCCGAGCAGCTACTTGGTCAGGTTCGAACATGTTTGCTAAGTTCTACAAGTTTGATACTTTGGCCTCTGAGGACCTTCAGTTTGGTCAATCCAGTTCTGCAGGAACCTCCGCACTCTCCCACCCGGTTTGGGAGCTTTGGTACATCCCCATGGTACTAATGTGGACCCCAGTATCCTCTGGGACGTAAGAGAAAATAGGATTTTAATTACCTACCGGTAAATCCTTTTCTCGTAGTCCGTAGAGGATACTGGGCCCAGTGCTTTTGTTTCTTCCTGCACTGTTACTTTGTCAAGTATTGTTGGTTTATCTGTTCCTGGTTTAAAGTTTGGTTAGCTCTGCTTTCCTCTAGTTTGTGTGCGCTGGTTCGGAATCTCACCACTATCCTTTTTATGTCCTTCTCTCAAAGTATATCCGTCTCCTCGGGCACAGTTTCCTAGACTGAGTCTGGTAGGAGGGGCATAGAGGGAGGAGCCAGCCCACACTATCAATTTCTTAAAGAGCACATGGCTCCTAGTGGACCAGTCTATAGCCTATGCTACTAATGTGGACCCCAGTATACTCTACGGACTACGAAAAAAGGATTTACCGGTAGGTAATGAAAATCCTATTTTCTGATCAGAGGTTTTTGCAGTGTTTTAGTAAACCTTGATACTGCTGCAAATCCAAAAATTTTAAGCACTCTAGGGATCCCTAGGATATATGAAGGCTTGTATATTTCTCTTTCATCCACTAGGGGACACTGGAGTTCCTTAGACATTAGGGGTGTGAAGCTTGCAACCGGAGGTGTGGCACAATCTAAAATTAGTATTGTCTGCACAGCCGGCTCCTCCCCCTTCACATCCCTCCTCCCTCAGTTTTGAAAAATGTGCTGGAGGTACAGCACGTGGAGCAACTGAGCTCCTGACTAAATTTTCTTTTGTTTTATTTTTAATGTTTTTCTTGATATGGGCTGCGTCACCCTAATGAAAAGGGAGACAAGAGCCTCAGAATTGTGAGAGACAACGATCCCTATCGAATGGACCTGCATCTCTCGACAGGAATACTAATGATAAAGGTGCTGCGTCTCCCTAGGAAAAGGGAAACACAGCTTGACAATACTAAGAGCCAAAAATCCCTTTTGACTGGATCTGCATCTCTCACAGGAGATCCTCTTTCAAACGGAGTACAGTGAGTACTGGTTGTAATGCATCTGAGGAGGCTGAAAGGATAGTAACTCTGCTCCCTCCTCCCTCCCTCCCCCCCGCGGCTTATTAGCAGCGATAGACGCTCCGTTGTAAGACAAGTGAGGGGCCCCGTAGTGCGCGCGCGCCGGCGGGGAGACAGAGGCTGCGCTGAGGACGGGAAGCGCTGCTGAGGACGGGTAAGAAGGTTCGGTGGCGCGACCCGTCAGAGTGTAAGCGCGGCTTGTGTGGAGCAGACAAGCGCTTCCTAGCCAGTATAGTGTGCCGCTGGGGGACCCGGTGAGAGCGGTCCCGCAGCGCGCGCACAGAGGGGCAAAGTGAGTGTTATTCAGCGCGACTGAGGGTCCCCAGCCGCGTGTACGGCTGCAGAAGTGTCAGTAGTACATTGCTTTAATGTAATAGAAGTGATAAAAAAATTTAAATGGCGGCCATCTTATTTTTCTCATATAGGCGCCAATCTGAGGGGCAGGGATTAACCCTCCCCCTCTTATACATTATCCTATGAGACGGGATATAGGTTTAGCTCCCTCTGCTGGTAAAGGGAGTTATAGGAGGATCTGTAATCCTATGAGACATGATATAAGATTAGCTCCCTCTGCTGGTAAAAAGAGTTATAGGAGGATCTCCTGAAGTATAATACTTATTTACTATTTATATTTTCTAAGGAATTCTATATAAAAGATCCTGAAGAAAATACTGGGAAGCATGTGGACAACCTCACCATCGTAGCTGATTTACAGTTCGGGCTGTGAGGATTGCAAACCGGCTGGTGACATTTTTATTTTATATTTATTTATTTGTTTATTTTACATTTTTGAATTGTCATTTTCCCCTTTTTCCATATGAAGGGATAAATTTGTCCAGCCGGTTCCAATACCTTTGCTTCCGTCATCCTCAGGCTTTCCCTTCCTAATTTAAGGGGTAAAAGCGCTGCGTAATACCCTAGTACGGGGTTTAATTAGCATGTCTAAAGCATCAACCAAGACTTCTAAGACCTGCTATGTTTGTACGAAATGTAGCAAGAAAAGCAAGAAATGTAGCTCAGGGGTGTGCGTCTCCTGCTTACTCAAGGACACTCCACCTGGGAGCAGTGCTCCGCCTAGGCAATCTCACAAGAGATGGCGGAATCCCACAGACAACAATCGGGATGGGCTGCGGGATTCATTAAGAAGGAATTTCTCATCAAGTTAACGCCGCGAGCACATGCAGAATCAGATGTGCGCAAGGCAGTTAAAAGACCTCTTCCTATTATAACGGAAACAGATGAGGAAAGAGATCCTCTCATTGATACGGAGGAAGGTGAGTTAGTTGGATCTATCCTGGACTCCGATTTTCCGAAAGTAGACCCGACAGAAGAATTCGATTTATTCGAATCACAAAAGCCGCGTTCTGCGGTGTTTCCATTTCCTAAATCCCTCCAATCTCAGATGGAGGAGCCTTGGAAACAGCCGGACAAACGCTTTCAATTTCCAAAAAAAAAAGTTTCACATACCCAAGGGTGTTATGGATAAGTGGGAGATTCCACCTGTAGTGGATGCTTCCCTAGGGAGGTTATCGAAAAGACAATATTACCGATACCTAATGTGACGACTTTAAAGGAGGCGTCCGATCGGAAAGTGGACACCACTTTGAAATCAATATTCATAGCAGGTGCAGCACAGAGACCTGCGATCGTATGTGCATGGGTCAACAAGGCCATGAGCGTGTGGTCTAGGCGTATTGTACAAGCTATTGAGGAGAATAGCTTAGAAGAGATTACCCAACTGGCAGACCACATTCGAGAATCTGCTTCATACTTGTGTCAGGCCTCCCAAGATCTTAGCAAATGGCAAGGAGGCTCTGACACCAAGAAAGCAGTTGAATCCATCCCCTTTGGGGGAGAGATGCTTTTCAGGTGCAGAGTTGGATAAGTGGATTTAGCAGGCTACAGCAGAAATCTACCTTTCTGCCTACTCCATATACGAGAGCCGTCCACAGGCTAGAATAGGCTATTCAGGACCGGCGTTTAATTAATTTAGATCGCGGTCCTTTCGAGGCCGAGGACGAGGTTTTGGTACACAAGTCCGTGGAGGCAGAGGTAGAGGCCGCGCACAGGCAGCAGCCAGACAACAAGATAAAACTGTTGACAAAACCGTGGCATGGCGGTCTTCCGGCCCACCTGGAATCTCCTTTGGTGGGCGCCCGTCTGGAAGGTTTTTGGGACATATGGACCGTCACCTGTCCAGTTCTTTGGATCACCGACATAATCTCCCAGGGGGTACAGACTAGATTTTCAACAGAGACCTCACAGTCAGTTTTTTACAACGGGTATGCCTCAATGCTCTCAGAAGGCAGACGCACTACTGACAGCTATTCAAAAATTACTACAGTCAGAGGTCATTACGGCAGTTCCCGCCTCTCAGAGAGGAACGGGTTTTTATTCCAGTTTTTTTGTCGTGAAAAAGCCAGACGGAACGGTCAGGCCGATACTCAATTTAAAGGTTTTAAACCAGTTTCTAAAGCTATACAAATTCAAAATGGAATCAATCCAGTCGGTCATTGCAGGTTTGGAACAGGGCAAATTCATGGTGTCCATGGACATAAAGGATGCATACCTGCATATTCCAATTTGGGCTCCCCACCAAGCTTACCTAAGGTTTGCACTGGTGAGGGGTCATTACCAATTCAGAGCTCTACCATTCGGCCTATCATCAGCCCCAAGGATCTTCATGAAGATAATGGCAATTATGGTTGGGAGTCAAGATAATACCCTATCTAGACGATCTTCGGATCAAGGCCTCCTCTCAAGAGAAGTTGATCAAAGATGTTCAGACGTCTCACCAAGTTCTCATTCAACACGGATGAATTGTGAAATTCCAGAAATCCAACCTCTCTCCGACTCAACGAATTCAATTCCTGGGTCTCATCTTGGACACGGTGCAGTTAAAGATTTTTCTGCCAGTATCCAAGATCAAGGACATACAGAAGTTAGTAGAGCAAGTATTAGGGACACCGTCAAGGTCTCTGCGATTCTAGGTACAACTTCTCGAAAAAATGGTGGTGTCGTTCGAAGCTCTCCGGTACGGCAGACTTCATTCCCGACCGTTCTAGATGAACCTCCTGACTCAGAGAGCTGGTTCACACTGGTTTCTTCATCGACGGGTCCGACTGCAACCACACGTAAGAGTCTCCTTGATTTGGTGGTCGTTGCACAAGAATCTCTCAGCAGGGAAGAGATTCGGGATACGGAATTGGAGGATCCTGACAACGGACGCCAGCCTCAGAGGTTGGGGGGCCGTCTTCGAGGACAATCAGGTTCAGGGACGATGGACGTTACAGGAGAGCAGATTACCCATCAACCTTCTCGAACTAAGAGCAGTTTACAATGCACTTCTCCTCGCAGAAGACTTAGTCATGAACCAGTACGTGAGGGTGCAATCGGACAATGGCACAACGACGGCTTACGTAAACCGAAAGTGAGGAACGAGGAACAGAATGGCGTTAAGAGAAACCACAAAGATATTGTTGTGGGCTGAAACGTCATCCTATCTGCAGTATTCAATCCAGGTGTGGAGAACTGGGAAGCAGATTATCTCAGTCGACAGGACATACACCCGGGAGAGTGGTGCCTGCATCCACGGATTTTCGACATGGTGGTGAGGAGATGGGGTCTTCCTCAAGTGGACCTAATGGCGTCTCGGCAGAACCACCAGCTGCCAAGATACAGCAGCAGAAAGAGTGGATGCATTGACACTTTCTTGGGGTTACGAAAAGGTTTACATATCTCCGCCGTTCCCTCTACTTCCCAGGGTTCTGAAGCGGCTGAAACGAGAGCGAGTGTGGGCGATTCTAATCGCTCCAGATTGGCCATGCAGGAGTTGGTACTCGGATCTACAAGGCTTGTTAATGGACAAACCGTGGCGGTTACCTCAGAGAGAGGACCTGCTATCTCACGGCCCATTTCTACATACGGACCTGAACAGGCTGCGTTTAACGACGTGGCTATTGAAACCAGGATCTTAAGGAACAGAGGGATACCTAGAATGGCTCTTCCTACGATGATTGCAGTTCGAAAACCGGTCACGGCCGGGCATTACTACAGAATTTAGAGGAAGTACATCGACTGGTGTAAGGAACGTGGATGGAATTAGACGACCTTCCACTTATCCAGACTTTTACTTTTCCTTCAAGCCGGAATAGACTTAGGTTTGCGACTGGGATCTCTGAAGGTTCAAGTGTCTGATCTTTCCATCCTTTTTCATAAGCGGTTGGCAACCTTACCAGAGATTCAGACCTTTTTACAGGGGGTTTTGAGAATACAGCCCCCGTTTCGTCCTCCCACTGCACCATGGGATCTCAAATTGGTATTACATTTTTTTGAAATCACCACTCTTTGAACCGTTACCGAGAACAGACCAGAGACATCTCTCTTGGAGGGTAACGTTGTTGCTAGCCTTGGCTTCGGCTAGCCGGGTTTCTGAGTTAGGAGCCTTATCGTGTAAAGACCGGGCGGCACTCCGTACAAAAGCGGATTTCCTTCCGAAAGTGTTTCGGGGTTTCATGTAAACCAGCCGATTGTGGTCCCTTCTTCAAGTGTCTGGCAGAGGGGGATGTATCCTTGGATGTTGTCCGAGCGTTGCGGGTGTACGTACACATTCCGTCGTCCTTTAGAAAGTCCGACCATTTATTTGTCCTGTATGATGGACCAAAGAAGGGTTGGCCGGCTTCTAAGCAATCTCTAGAGAAAGTAAAGGGATGTGTAAGTGCGCAGTCAGCAGCAGCTGGTAAGGGGATGGTCAGATCCCCCAATATACTAAAGATAATAAACACAGGATACCAGCGCTGGCTGTAAGGATTGTAAAAAGACGGTTTACTGAATATAAAATAACAATTTATTAAACCATTAAAAAAAACAGGAATAGATTCCTATTACCTATTATTAACACATTTGGTCATAATCTCCCCCTGGATAAAATCTATTTTGAATCCACTCTCCTCTGGGACATATGTTGTTACGGCTAGGACAATCTCCAGATGGCATTCACTGTAGCACAAGATAGTTACCAGTTCCACAATAGATGTATATGATGGCATCAGCTTTAGGAAGAGTCCATTGCTAGCTGTGTGTGTGGATCAGGTCCTTGTTTGTAGAAATTTCCCAGTGATAGGAGCAATGTCCTATCACTGGGAAATTTCTACAAACAAGGACCTGATCCACACACAGCTAGCAATGGACTCTTCCTAAAGCTGATGCTATCATATACATCTATTGTGGAACTGGTAACTATCTTGTGCTACAGTGAATGCCATCTGGAGATTGTCCTAGCCGTAACAACATATGTCCCAGAGGAGAGTGGATTCAAAATAGATTTTATCCAGGGGGAGATTATGACCAAAAGTGTTATTAATAATAGGTAATAGGAATCTATTCCTGTTTTTTTTAATGGTTTAATAAATTATTTTATATTCAGCAAACCGTCTTTTTACAATCCTTACAGCCAGCGCTGGTATCCTGTGTTTTTTATCTAAGCAATCTCTGTCCAGATGGATTAAACTTTCTATTCGGCAAGCTTATGTTTCCTGTGGGGAACAGGTTCATGTACAGACGGGTGCTCATACTACCCGGTCGGTGGGTGCCTTCTGGGCGGCTGCTAGTGGTGCTTCCACGACTCAACTTTGCAGAGCGGCGATGTGGTCCTCAGCCCACACGTTCGCTAAATTTTACAAGTTTGATACCTTTGCGTCCGAGGATTCTAAGTTCGGACGTTGGTTTTACAGGAACAGACAGCACTCCCTCCCTAGGAGATAACTTTGGGACGTCCCCTAATGTCTAAGGAACTCCAGTGTCCCCTAGTGGATGAAAGAGAAAAGAGGATTTTGGTACTTACCGATAAATCCATTTCTCTAAATCCTCTAGGGGACACTGGACGCCCGCCTCTGTGCTGTCAGCCTGCTGTGTTTGTGTTCAAACAGTTCGTACAAACGGTGTTAGTTTCGGTTAAAGAGGTTCTTGGCTGCTGTTTGTTATGTTGTACGGTTCGGTTCCTCGCCAGGTGCGGTAGTCTCATGTCCTATTCTCTCAGTCACATTTTCAAAACTGAGGTAGGAGGGATGTGTAGGGGGAGGAGCCGGCTGTGCAGACAATACTAATTTTAGATTGTGCCACACCTCCGGTTGCAAGCTTCACACCCCTAATGTCTAAAGAACTCCAGTGTCCCCTAGAGGATTCAGAGAAATGGATTTATCGGTAAGTACCAAAATCCTATTTTTTATTTTAATATGCAAAAATAAACAAAACAAACCAAAAAACCCACCTTCATGGATACCCTTCCCTATTTTATAGCAGCCCTAAGCATTTAGGCGTAGACTGATAGTGGAAAAATCGGGGGGACAAAGAGCGTGAAGTCCCTCCAATTATCCACAAACCAGCACTAGGCTTTTCCAGCCAGGGATGGTAGCATTATAGCAAGAGGGCACTCAGCATGGGGTCCTCCAGCCTTAGGCCAGTCCGCTCAAGTCTGGTATAGGTCAGTGGGGCCAGCTACAAATCGCAGGCTTATCTCTTATGGTCAACCATACCACAACTGCTAAAATGTCCTGGTAGACTGCCTCCTGGCACCTGTAAAGAAAATATTTAAAAGAAGTCAGGAGGCACACACCTTTTAATAAATAGACACACTGCAAGACCTTGCTTTAACAGTTTTATTACAGTTCCTTTTGGGAAGCATCCTCTTCAGTCCGTATAGCATCCACTGCATCTTGACAAACTATAAAAAACCATGTTGGCAACTAACTATTCCTAATAGAATCTTTACAGTAATAAACGTTAACTGACTGTCGCTCTCATAGGAATAAACTCTTTGATTCATCAGAAAGTGGGACACAAAGGTAGATATGATAAAAAAAAAAAAAATTGGCAAGATGGGATTGTTATCCTTACCTGTAAAATCCTATTCTCAGAGTCCATGGGGGACAAAGGGATCACATTGGTTATAAGTGGTGAGCTGGAGTCTGAGCATCAGAATGTTCGCACAGGCTCCCTATACTCCGCCCCCCAGCCTAGGGGACCAGTTAAGTAACCAAGCCCAAGGAAAGGAGAAGGAAGACAGAAAAACAGAAAAATCAAATATACACAGTCATGGAGAAAAGGAAAACCGGTAACAGAGCACATTGCCCCCCAAAAATCAAACACACACACGTTCAGTGTGGGTGCCCTGTGGACGGATGTCTCGCGCCACCCAGTCAAATCTAGATGGGCCAGATCCGGATGTAAGCACGGGCCTTGAGAAGGAAGATCTGGCCAGTGAGGGAGAGGCCATGGGCCATCAATGGAGAGAGTCAGAAGATCTGTGTCTCAAGCTCTGCATGGCCAATCATCCAGAGCAATGAGGATCACTGTGCCTCCCTCCAACTTTAACTTGTGAGAGTCCATGAAATCATTGAAATTGGGGGGGGGGGATGTAGATGAGCAAAAAGGTCCACCGAACCTCGAGGACTCCTGGATCTATGGTGCAGTACCTTGGCATCTTGTGATTGTGTTGAGAGACCATCATGTCCATGTCCGGATGGACCCAATGCTGAACCATGAGTTGAAAGAACTCTGGATGGGGAGACCTCTCGCCCATGTGTACATCCTGGCAGCTTAGAAAGTTCGCTTTCCCAGTTCTGGACCCTGGGAATGTAACCAGCCAACAGGGTTGGGAGATAACACTCTGCCCATTGGAGGAGATGACTCTCCCCTCTCATGGCGCCTTGACTGAGAGTGCCACCCTTATGATTTATGTAGGCGACCGTTGTCGCCTTGTCTAATTGAACCTTTGCCGATATGTGACTGAGAACATCCTCAGCCGTCCATTGGCCCTGAAATGTCTAGTGACAATTTACCGCCCCCCAGCCCTGAAGACTCACATCGGTGGTGGATCCAAAAGGGGTCGACTTTTTTTTTTTTTTTTTTGGTGGGACTGATGTCTTGAGGGAGAACAATTATCCTCGTCTTGAGTCTTTATATGCAGGGTGGATCCATTCCACCTGGCTAGTACCTCCTATCTGTAGCGGACTCTAGTAAAACTGGGCATACTCCACCACCTCAAAGGTGGACCTGCTTGCAAGAATAGATCAAGCCTCAAATTTAGACCTGTATGGACTGGATTTTTTCCTTTGGCAGAAATTCCCGCTGAACTTTGGATTCCAGTAATGCTCCCAAGTGTAACAAAGGTGAAGAACATTTAATTATTTGGTGCTCAAACTTCAGCTTACTACCTATACCTTTCGTGATCCTTGTGTCCACCATGGATGAGGATGAGAGAGAAATTGGCATTGTTTTTGCCTTTGTGTAATACTAGTGACTTCATTAGTTAGTTTGTTCTTACATGTAAATAACAGGATTCCACAATTTGAATTTCGGAATTTTCCTGTATATAAAGTAGTGGACCATTAGTCCTACTCTTCATTATTTTTGTTCTTTATTGACCAAGGCAAATAATGTTCTGTAGAAAAACTGCAAGTCTAATGTTCTACTATAGTGTGTATGTATTTGATATTTGGAAATGGCAGCAAGACAGAAAGCATAATTTAATTCTAATTTAATTAGAGATACAATACTGAAAAAAAAAAACCATACCTTATTCCTACAAGTTATGTTTTCTGTATCAATGTTTGAGGTTTGAAATCATTCTTTAGGTAACATTTAGTATATAGAGGGCTTTTATTGTATGAGTTGCTTGACAGTATCAAAGATTGAGTAAATAAAATGAAGGTAATTAAATATTTTTATGTATACTTTTATGAGCTTTTATTTTTTTATTTTTTTTATGTATTGGTTTATATATTATAATTAGCAAATCCACCCATCTGCACTTCCACGCACCCTTGTTGAAGAGACCATTTGCACTGAGTAATATCAAGTGCTTTCTCCCCCACATGTCCTGTTAAATATTAATACTTCCTGCTGTTCCGAGAGCTGGTCACAACAACACACAATCCGTGTCCTCGGGATGAGAAATCCCAGTGGGAGGACAGAACACCGTATCCAGCTCCAACAGTAATATCCCTGGTGTTATGCTCTAAGCTTGCTGGTGCAGCTGTTGCACAAATGGCAATACTACACTTGCAGAGTAGCCCCAATGAATAAAGGATTGGGGATTTTATATCTTAAACAGATGTTCTGATTTGTAAATTTGACTTAAACAATTGCATTAGATTTTTTTTAAATGTGGAACGTTTCAGGAGCTCCCAACGTGCATCTTCAATACAGCAAAAAATTTTTTTTATTTGATCTAATAATGTGTATGTATTAGTCATCCTGAAATTGTTCTAGATCTTTACATTTCATAATCTTATCTATGTATAAATGCCTATGGTGCAGCTTTTGGTTAAATTATAGCAAATTCGTTACAAGCGGACTATTGAATGTATGGGTTGAGTGTGGCCACATGTGGAGGTTTCTCTCCGATTTTAGAAACTATAACGTTAGTGGTAAATGTATGTGATCCCTATGGCATGGAGACTGAGAGAAACATGGCAGCTGGTCTGCAGATGGGTACATTTAATGGGTGAACCAACTACTTGGAAACACGAAGATAACCCTGGCAGCATTTCTCCATGACTCTCATTCTGTGGGGAATAAACGGCTATCACCGGTGTCTGTCTAGCTTTTTAGCTATCTGCTAGGCATTCTACCTGATCACTCATTGGGGTAGTGTAAGGTGACACGTGTTGTGTCTGATTTACTAAAAGATAATGATGTTCTCTGATCATGGTATCTTCCTAGCAGCTACAGAGTTGTGTGGTTCATGTTTGTCTATTGCCAGCTGTTGTTCTGGACGTATAACTTCTCTCTTTCTCCAGCTGCTCTAGTAACAGCTGCTGGGGAGAGACTGCGTACACCTCATGTGACATGAGCCTGGAGACTGTGCCTTTACTCTATGGTCTTAGATGAGGTCCAGCATCTAGAATGGGAATCCTGACCTATCAGGCGATATGTGTTTGTTGAACAGATCAGCATGGTATTTACAGTCCTAAGAAATGTTCTATTCTTCTTGACAATGATCTTGCTATATCAAGTTTATATGTAAATGAGATGCTTGCTTCTCCATATTGTACTATGATTAAATGGCTCTCTTCTTGCTTGTGATAAACTCCTAATGATAAAGTGGCACTAATAATGTGCATGCTCTCTTTTTTCCTAGGAAATGCCTTGTGCTCTGTGAAGTGTGATGAGTCTGTGAAAGTTTTCACTATCAGAGGCACATCATTTGAGATGGCTTCAAATTCAGGTGGGAATGCAAGCCTAGAACAAGGTAAGAAGCGAAGTACCTGTACTCTAAGAGCTACAGCTTTTAACATACAGTGATGAAATAGGAAAACTCTCCAGTTACAGTGCTGCATTGATGGCTCTTTCTGGGAGCCGCCCAGGACCGCATCATTGTGCATCTTCTGACGGATGGGCAATTTGGGTACCTTCTTTTCCCTTTTGCGTCCTCTAGGTGCACTTTGGCCATGATTTGGATTTGTACACAAACCTAATGGTTTATTTACAAATCTGATGCTTGGGGTTTGCACACATGCAGAATGTGTTCTTCCATAATACTTGCAGCTCCCCCTTTTTTTTCCCACAGCATGATTGTCATGGTGCAGTGTTTGGGGTGGTGGTGGGGAAGTGGAGTGGTGGCGGCAACATGGTCCGTTTTACAAAATATGTATGTCTGGCCCAGGGTGTAGATGGTCAGACGCAGACTTCCTGGACCAGGATGACCAGATCAGACAGCTTATGCAGACTGACCCAAGGGATGCTACGATAGCGAATTGTGGCAGATAGTCACCATAGTAATCCAATGCTGTATCCGCTTACACAGCACTCTGATCTCGTAGATGCATGCAGGAGGTGGCTGTATTCTACAGACGCTTCCTGCTTAATTTGCATTTTTATTTGTTAGGTACTGCACAGCCACCTACCTGCTGCTGTGCAATACCTTACAAATCAGAATCAGCCTTTTTATACTTGACAGCACATTTTTAGGCAACAGATGTAATCGTAAACTTCAAAGTCATTTCAGTGACACATGTTACAAAGACAGCCCCATTTTCTTCTCATTCTCATGATTTATTTGACACATTGGGTAAACCTAAACAATTTTTCAGAAGGAAAATTGAGAAATGTTCCCTGAAAACTCATCTCTTCAGACAAGCTTATCTAATTCAGATCCACCCATATAACAGCCCCTCTTTATATGTTTCTCTATCATCCATAAGGGATACTGGGGACACTTAGTACAGTGGGGTATAGATGTGGTCCAAAGGAGCAGGTGCACTTTAAATTTCTTCATACAGGGTGTGCTGGCTCCTCCCCTCTATGCCCTCCCTCACAGCTCAGTTTAGAAAAATGTGCCCTCAGGAGAAGATGCACACTCTGGAGCTCCAGAGTTTTTTCTTCAGTTTATTTTAAATGTTTGTTATTTTCAGGTAGGCTGTTGGGCAACAGCCTACCTGCACCGAGGGACGCTGGGGGAGGACTGACACCAGCCTCCTGGAGGTGCTGAGTCTGATCTCGCTGATAGGACATCGGTCCTGAGGGTCCATGTACCGCAGGCATTGCGCACACCAGCAGCACGCCGCACATAGCCTGAAGTCAGAAGAGTGGTGAGTGTTGCCAGGGGTCCCGCTAGAAGGGTCTCCCCGGTTCTTTGTGCGTTGCAGACGCGGGGAGCATACAAACTTCCTCTGGGGTGATCCCATAACCTCCCTGCACAGACTAGCAGCGGCAGTGTAATTAGGTGCTGGGAAAACTTTTTACATGAGTTTGGAGACTTTGCCAGTATAAAATAGATAGATAGATAGATATAGATCCATCCAGCACCATTGCAGGCGGCGGAGCTTCCTCAGCGGGACCAGCATTTTCTGGCGCCATTTCCTGCACTCCCAGCGTTGGTGCAGGACTGCCAGCTCCTCCAAGTGATACTCCACGGAGAGACACTGGTACAGGGGTGTAGTTAAGGGAGCGAGCCCGTTTGGGACCCTTGTATTAGGCTGCTCATGCACTATATTACAAATTGCCTTGCATCTAACTTCTGCATTGTTAGTTTCAGGCTGTGTGCTGGTTCCTCCTCTCTGAGTCTCTCCACACATACTGAGCTGAGCAGACTTGCTTATACCTGTCTCTCTGGGTATGTGTGTGGGTGTTTGATGTTCCCTGTCAGCATGGTAAAGAAAGCTGTGTGTAATGTTTGTCGTACCAGGTTTCTCCCTCCCCTGAAGATTGTCTCATGTGTGAGCACTGCAGTCAGCCTTCACAAGACAGTGGGGCTTCAGGGGGTGATTTGCAGGAGCCAGCTTGGCTGAGTTCTATTAAAACTATGATGACTGACATGTCCAATTAATTAACTACTGCTAGACAGAAAAGGCAGCAGTTACAACAGTCTTTGGCTGCTCAGACTAAAGATAGGACAGAAAGCAGACGTGTTTCCCCTCTATCACATCCATTACCCCAAAATAGGGGGTTACCTGACATTGTCTTGGAATCTGAGAAGGACGTGCCAGAAGTGGAAGAGAAGTTGGAATCGACTACTGAGATGGATAATTCCTCTGCTGCACAGGGTGTAGAGTCATTTCTCATTGCTGTAAGAGATGTCCTACATATTCCTGGGTCTGAGACAGATGTGCAGCAGTCTTTCTCTGTACAGAAAAAAATACTGGTCACGTTTCCTGATTCAAAGGAATAGGATGATCTTTTCAGGGAGCCATGGGCTGCTCCTTTCCTTTTGCTCAGGAGGGGCGTAAACTCTCCCTGCTGTTGATACTTCTGTATCACGCCTGTCAAAAAAGACAGTGCTTTCGGTTCCAGGGGCTACATCCTTAACCACTTAACTGACTATTTATTTCACCGAAAACCGCTCCGAAATTTTCGTTATTTTTTAATGAGTGACTTAGGTGAAGAACATGAATTTAACCCTATCCCAAATGATTTTAGTAAAAAAGAAAAAAAATATATATTTTTTTGGATTTTTTTCTGTTAAATAATTTTTTCCCCAAACAACATCGATCGAGAACATCGCGACCATCGCGGCTTTCATTTTGAAAGCCGGGACAACCTGCAGGTATACAGGGGTGGCTTGGGAGGGTTCAGTTACACTCCCCAGCGGCTGCCATTGTCTGCAGCCGCTAGAGGTGGGGGGGATCCTTCCGTGCTGACCAATCAGCAGTGATCGGCAGCACGGCAGACACAGGGGGAAAGTGCAGGGAGGCAGAGGAACCTTCCGGTCCCTCTGACAGCAGCAGCGGAGGGAAGTTTATCTTCCCTGCCGCTGCTAACACTCTCTCTCTGGTCGCATCCCGTGCGACCAGGTCAGATAGAGCACTTGCTGGTGTGGTCGCATCTGGTGCGACCATGCCAGGCAAGTGGTTAAAGGAACCTGCGGACCGAAATATAAAGACCACTCTAAAATCTATTTATCTTGAAGCAAGGGCCGCAGGATCTCGGGACCAGGGTGTCAGCTCTGTCTCCTCCAAGCCTCAGCATGACAGTGTCCTTCCGCTCCTGAGGGATCTCAGGCTCTAAGCTAGTCTGAGATTCTTCAGCTCCATTCGGAACCACTCCTGCCAGGATTCCTGGCTAAAAGACCTGATCTTCCAAAGCTACAAACTGTAGTTCGTGAGTTCTCCACCTCACAGGTTTTTCAAATCTGGATTACCGACTTCAGAAGACATGCGCCTCATGCTACTGGAGGCCATTCAGAAATTGCCTCGAACCCAGGTCATTGTTCCTGTGCCACTGCAACAGAGGGACGAAGGATACTATTCCAGCCTTTTTGTGGTGCCAAAACCGAACAGTTCAGTGAGGCCCATTTTGAACCTCAAATCGGTAAACCCATATCTGCGGGTTTGCCGGTTCAAAATGTAGTGTCTGAGAACAGTGATCTCAGGCCTGGAGGAAGGGGAGTTCTTGCGCTCTCTGGTCAGAAAGGACGCTTACCTCCATATTCCGATATGGCCGCCTCATCAGGCTTACCTCAGGTTTGCTCTACTGGAGGACCAGTACCAGTTCCAGGTGCTGCCTTTCACCCTTTCTACGGCCCCAAGAGTCTTGACCAAAGTGATGGCGGAAATGATGTTCCAGCTCAGGATTCAGGGTGTGAACATTTTACCCTGCCTGGACGATCTGCTGATAAAAGCGATATCAAAGGAAATTCTGCTAGACAGCATCTGCCGCACGACATCCCTGTTGTCACGCCACGGTTGGATTCTGAACTTTCAGAATTCTAACCTCGAACTGACCCAACTTCTCCAATTTCTCTGAATGATCCTGAACACTGTGGCTCAGAAGGTCTTCCTTCCTGCGGACAAGGCAAAGGCACTTCAGGAGTTGTTTGAGCGGTTCTGTGTCCAAACCGGGTCTCTGTACATCTTTGCATCCGTCTGCTGGGAAAGATGGTGGCCTCCTTCGAGGCCATTCCATTTGGCAGACTCCATGCGAGGACATTCCAACTAGGGGGTCATTCCGACCTGATCGCACGCTGCCGTTTTTTGCAGCGCAGCGATCAGGTCACTACTGCGCATGCGTATGCACCGCAATGTGCAGGCACGTCGTACGGGTACAAAGCGTATCGTTGCTGGGCGATGGATTTAACAAAGAATCCATTCGCACAGCCGATCGCAAGAAGATTAACAGAAAAAAGGCATTTATGGGTGTCAACTGACCGTTTTCAGGGAGTGGTTGGAAAAACGCAGGCGTGTCCAAGCGTTCGCAGAGCGGGTGTCTGAAGTCCATTCCGGGACCGGCAGGCTGAAGTGATCGCAGCGGCTGAGTAAGTTCAGACCTACTCAGAAAACTGCACAAATTGTTTTTGTACTGCTCAGCTGCACAAGCGTTCGCACACTTGCACAGCTAAAATACACAACCCTGTGGGCGGCGACTATGCATTTGCACGGCTGCAAAAGTCGCTATAGGGGGATAACTCTGAATGACCCCCAAGATCTCCTGAAGAAATGGTCAGGTTCGCATCTGCAGATGCACCAGATCATACGTCTGTCACCGCAGGCCAGGATTTCTCTCCTGTGGTGGTTGCAACCCTCCAACCTCTTGGAGCTGGGGAGCTGTCACCCAAGGGGCCCCATTCCAGTCTTACAATAAACACTCTAGAATTCCAAGCCATCTACAATGCTCTACTCCAAGCGACTCCTCTGCTTCAAGGTCGAGCCATTCAGGTTCAGTCGGACAACACCACGGCTGTGGCATACGTCAATCGTCAGGGAGGGAAAGAAAGCAGGGCCTGCTTGTGGGAGGTTTCCAGGATCCTCCTTTGGGTAGAAAGGAATGCAACGGCAGTCTCTACCATATTCATTCCGGGAGCGGACAACTGGGAGGCGGACTTTCTCATTCGTCACGACTTACACCCGGGAGAGTGGGGTCTCCATCCACAGGTATTTCGACAAGTCACAGCCCAGTAGGGCTGCCTGTAGATCGACCTGATGGCCCCTCAACAAGCTTCAGTGCTATTGTCACAGGACGAGGGACCCCCCTGGCAGCGGCATTGGACGCGCTGACGATGCCGTGGAATTACCGGCTGGTGAACCGGTTTACTCAGAGTCCGTTGCTCCCCAGGGTTCTAAAAAGAATCCGAAGAGGGGGAGTTAAGACAACTCTCATTGGCCTCGAAGAGTGTGGTACGAGTATCTTCTGGCCGTGACTGTAGAAGACCCCTGGCCTCTTCCACTACGAGAGGATCTTCTTCAGCAAGGTCTGTTCGTCTACCCGGACTTACGGCGGCTACGTTTGACGGCATGGCGGTTGAGCTGAACCTTCTAGCTAAGAAGGGAATTCTAGCAAAAGTCATCTCCACCATGATTCAAGCCAGGAAGGCTGTCACTTCGAAGCATTGCCACCATATCTGGAAACGATACTTTCGGCCCTCACACCAGGAAACGTATCAGACAGCGGATTTCAATATAGGCCGCTTTTTTTGCAGGCTGGTGTAGATATGGGCCTACGATTGGGCTCCATAAAAGTTCAGATCTCTGCCTTGTTCATTTTTTCTTTCACAAGAAATTGGCTTCTTTGCCTGAAGTCCAGACGTTCCTGCAGGGTGTCCTGTGCATCCAATCTCCTTTTGTGCCGACCACAGCACCTTGGGACGTAAACGTGGTTTTGTCCTTTCTGCAGTCCTCTTGGTTTGAACCTCTGGTTTCGGTTGAGGTCAAGTATCTTACGTGGAAGATGGTTATGCTATTATCCTTGACTTCCGCTAGACGTGTTTCAGAACTTTGTTCTTTGTACTGCAGAAGTCCCTACCTGGTCTTTCATGAGGACAGAGCGGAACTCCTGACTCGTCAACAGTTTCTGCATTCCACCTGAATCAGCCTATTGTGGTTCCAGCGGCTTCGGCCACTTCCTCAATTCTTGAGTCCTTGGATGTGATGCGAGCCCTGAAGATTTAAGTAGAGGACAGCTGCTGTCTGGAAATCGGATTCTCTTTGTGCTGCATGAAGCACACAAGAAGGGATGTCCTGCTTCAAAGCAGTCTGTTGCACGTTGGATTAGGCTTACTGTTCAACAGGCCTACACTTCGGTGGCCTTGCCTACTCCTCAGTCTATCAAGGCCCACTCTACCAGGTCGGTTGGTTCTTCCTGGACTGCTGCCCGTGGTGTCTCGACTCTGCAACTGTACCGGTCCGCTACCTGGTCAGGGACAGATACGTTTGTCATATTCTACAGGTTTGATAACCTGGCTACAGAGGATGTCCAATTTGGACATACGGTGCTGCAGGCGTCTCAGCATGTTCTCACCCGTTCTGGGAGCTTTGGGACATCCCCATCGTTCTGAGTGTCCCCAGTATATCTTATATATAGATATAGATAGAGAAAATAGGATTTTAATTACCTACCGGTAAATCCTTTTCTCGTAGTCCATAAGGGACACTGGGCACCCGCCTCTGTGCTTCGAGTAATCCTACGAGTTTTTGTTCTTGTGTGAATGTTTCCATCAGCTGTTGCTGTTTATTGTTTCGCTAGCCGTTGCTAGTCTGTTTGTTCTGCTGTGTGCTGATTCGTTAATCTCACCACTAGTTGTATTGTCCTGTTTCCTACCTCTCAAGTATGTCCATCTCCTTCGGGCACACCCTGTTTGAAGAAATTTAAAGTGCACTGATTCCTTTGGACCCCATGTATATCCATTGTACTAAGTGTCCCCAGTAACCCTTATGGACTATGAGAAAAGGATTTACCGGTAGGTAATTAAAATCCTATGTATTTTTTTCCTTCACTTTCACATCCTTCTGGTCATATTGATTGGATCATACTGCCCATCAAGAACCCTGCAGTCTGGCTGGATCAATATGCAATACTGTATGTTGCACTTGTCTTTGTCTATCAGTGACTATTTCCCTATAGAGTGTAAACTTGCAAGTAGGCACCTCTTACCTCTTTATATGTTATTACCCAGTCTTGTTTTTATTACTGTTATTTCCCAATAGTAAAGCGCGACGGTATATGATGGCACTTTAAAAGTAACTGTTATTAAATAAGTAAAATCATTAAAAAAATGCAAAGTATCCTTTGCTGATTTGTTTCTGCCTAGTATACAGTTTGTACTAATACAGTCGCTGGTGATCACTCAACTGACCAAAATGTTCATGTATTGTACCCCATGTAAACTAAAGTATGGTTTTTGTAAATGGTGTGGTGAGAATACTCGCTTGACCAATAATTACCCTAGTTTGTCATGGGAGAGCAGGCTGTAATACATACAAAGCATTGGATCAGTACGGCTTACCAACACCAGTGAGCACTGGTCAAAGAAACATGCAAGGTTAGCCAAGATGGCATTACTTAGTGGTAGTGAGAGTGAGACAGTTGTTTGTCTCACACTTGTGTGCTTAGCACTGTGTCAAAGAACTCGCTTGCTTTGCTGAATTGCAGTTAAATATCTAAAATGCTAAAAAGGTGGCTTATCTTACCCATATTAGAACAAGCATCTGTCAGGTGCAGAATTGCCCTGCACAAAAAGATTTCTAAAAGCTGTTCCACATGTTCAGTCATATTCTCTTAACTTTCTTAAAATAGAATAATATAGACAGAACCAGTCTTTAATGTTTTCCTATAATTTAATACCTTTTCAATGTCTTAGTGTCACCACCTCCACCGGTTGGAAAATCTGAATGGATACAGCAGAGTTTGACCAAAAGTGACCGCCCAGAGCTGACCAGTGCCAAGGTTGTAGTTTCTGGAGGTGAGCTTCTCATTAGATCACTGCAAAGCTAGGAGAGCAGTTGAAGCGTTCTTTAATAGGCTGACTGCTAACCTTTATGCCTTATGATGGTAGCCCATATCTGTTGTTGTTACTTTATTTATTTATTTATTTCTCTAACGTCCTAGTGGATGCTGGGGACTCCGTAAGGACCATGGGGAATAGACGGGCTCCGCAGGAGACTGGGCACTCTAAGAAAGATTTAGTACTACTGGTGTGCACTGGCTCCTCCCTCTATGCCCCTCCTCCAGACCTCAGTTAGAATCTGTGCCCGACCAGAGATGGGTGCTTTTAGTGGGCTCTCCTGAGCTTGCTAATAAGAAAGTATTTTAGTTAGGTTTTTTTATTTTCAGAGAGCTTCTGCTGGCAACAGACTCTCTGCTACGTGGGACTGAGGGGAGAGAAGCAAACCTACTAACTGCGGCTAGGTTGCGCTTCTTAGGCTACTGGAC